>NC_044928.1:27027105-27030430 GCF_003576645.1 Ipomoea triloba | reverse complement strand
TATATATATATATATATATATATATATATATATATATATATATATATATATATATATATATATATATATATATATATATATATATATCGCTCGCGAGCGGCTCATCGAGCCACGAGCCTAAGAAATTAGAGATCGAGCTCAGTTCGATTATTAAACGAGCCGCTCGAACTCGAATTTGACCGAGCGGCTCGGCTCATTTATACCCCTACTTGTCAACAATCCAGAAGACTCTGTACACTATAAATAAGTACCCTTCCCTCCCTTTAAGACATCACCCCTGGGATCACTAAATCCCATTAGTCCAGTGGTATGGGTTCCTAACCTTCAACCCATATACCATGGTTCGATTCATAATAGCTACGGTATTAGTCTTAGTTCATTCCTTGGGCAGTGAACCATGCTCTATAAATAAAATTGCTTCAAATTTATTTTTATATAAGCAATTTATTTTTATATTATCAAATGAAATTGTAGTTATATCAAAATGAAACTGTAATTCTTCAAGTTTACAAACGGATTGGACCATTAATAAAAAGTTTTGTTCACATTATCATGATCCTAAAGCTTTTATATAATATTAGATTAAATTAGATATACTACAGTGTATAAAATAGTAAATATATTTCTTTGGATGCATATGCTTTAAATTTGATCAGGCACGAAATAGTGAATATAACAGATATGTTTTTATATTTGAGCACATTATATTGTCCATTTTCTTTACCCCAAAAAGATATGGACATCGCACCTTTATATTAATTAATAAAAATCTCACTTTTTGTTTATACATTACTTGCAATGACTTTTCAATCCAAACACAACTTCTAACAATTTATTATAAAACGTACTGTTATCCCACTTTAAAAGCACTCTTTAAAAAAACAGGAAAAAAATAAACTAAACCAATATTATGATTCCGATAGTTCTGCAGCAACAGTCGATATATTATCACGGGGAAAAATTCACTCCACTTAAACTAATAGAAGTTAGGAATATTGGATTAAAATTTATATATTAAGTAAAATTTGCTTTTAATGAGAATTGGAAGAGTTGAGATCACTGAGAGTGATTCGAAAACTGAAGTATATTGAGTATTGATAAATTATGAACCGCCTTTCATTATAACGGATCAAAGGGGTAATTATAGAAAACGAGAAAATCTAACAACTATAACTTATCAAATATAACCACGCTGATGGATATATTGTAAATAGATTCGGTGCGGATCAACTCGAAGAAAACCGGACCCAACCAGCTGCGGGGCTCCAGAGCCGAGCTTGGCCGACCTGGGCGTGGCTGAGCCTAGCCTCAGCTAAGCCCGGCCGAGCCCAGCCTCGACTGAGCCCAACGCCCACTACCTAGTCCGAGTCCATCTTCTGATTAGGATTTTTTTTTAATGATTAGGACTTTAGATCAGATTATTAGGTGATTCATCTTGTGAAGAATCATAATGACTCGTAGGCAGATCAACTAAAGATAACTGGACGACGTGAAGAGATTGAGTGACTAACTCGAGCCCAATTCAAGTGAGAGAATGAACCGAAAACTATTAATTAAGTCATACCTATTAACAAATGGGTAATAATTCCAATACACGTAGGCCCTGTTTGGTAAAGGGTTGTTAGCTGATTGGGTTAGAATGTATGATTAGTTGATAACATTAGCTGATTGTAAAAAGTTGTTTGGTAAATTAGTTGTTAGCTGATAGCTGTTTGGTATAATTTCTTTCATCAAAAAGCTAATTGAAAATGCTGCTTTGAGTAGCCTTTTGAATTTTAGTATTTTGGAGATACAAAAAGCTTATTAACCAAACAACTAATAGTGGTCAAATAAGCCAAAATTGGTTGATAGGCCGATTATTTACCAAACAGGGCCGTAATAAAAGTTGAAAAAAATAGTAAAAATGAAAAACGCTAGTTTGGAAGGGTGATAGATTAGGGCAAAATGAAGTGATCGACTCAACACATGGTACAATTTGACAATTGCAAGTATGTAGTAGGCAGGAGATTACTTTTCCAAAGAGTACTAATAAACAATCATCACACACCAGACATTCTTGGATTACTTAGGACAACAAGTAATTGCAAAACAATAAACTATGCTAACAATAATCAAAGGAATGAATAATCTTGAGGATGCAATTATTAAGATTGCACACAAGTAAAAGGGATAGCGATATGATAAATATATGGGGACGGAATTTTTGAAGCCTCTCTCTTTTTGTCAATCATTTTTCCATTATGTGCTCTTTCTTTCCTTCCCCCATCATTACATTCAACTCCATATCTATATATATTCTCATCATACTCTTATTTTCACCATTATATTACTCAATTTACCCCTTCCCAACCTAATAAGTAATTATTAATACATTACATACACTATCTATCATTGCATATTTTTCTAATCAGTAAATATAATAATAATACTTTGACATATATGCGATCACTAGTCATGAACATTGCACTAATATGCGATTCAGTACACAATATATGCAAACGATTCCAATGAGACATGAACATACCTAACCACTTTATAGGGATAAACCGTCTCACTCGACCTTCGCTATATTTAATTCCAAAGTAATTTTACAGCATAAAGAAATTTCTAATGATTTTACGAACCTTATAACTGCATCTTTTATAAGATTAATTTTTATTTGTTACGTTGCTAATTGTTGATGATCTTGCGAGTATCACAAGACTTAGAATTTTATAAATATCTTAAGCATAGATTATGATAAAGATCATGATTCGATGCATGCATCCATTTGTTGCCAAATACTTCTCTAGTAAGTTAACATTATTTTACAATAATTAACAATAATAATATATAATGTAAGCTAGCTAGGAAAATGAAAAATAGGAAACTATTACTTTAAGGAAAGAGAAACAAAGAAGTTCAAAAGTGGGTATGAAATTCGGAGTTGACCAATCCAATTCCATCATTATTTTAAAGGCAGATACTATGTCTTTTTTTAGCTTCATTATTTCTCATACAAAAGCATCTTTCTTTATTTTCAGAATATTAAACCCCAACTCGCATGAGCAGTTCAATTGATCATAAAAATAAAATTTAAAAAGAAATTAAAGATCAGGAATCAAGTCTCACCAGCTGACAGTGTAAGAACAACAACAACCTCTTAAAGTGAGGGAAGCTCCTTGTGCTTGCAATAAGCAAAGGTTACTCTGTCCGGTCGGGATATGTGGGGCCCTTAGAGTTGGGGATTTAACCTTTGAAAAGAAAGAATATTGAAACCCCCCCCCCCCCCCCCCCCCCCCCCCCCCCCCCCCCCCCCCCCCCCCCCCCCCCCCCCCCCCCCCCC
>NC_044928.1:26965484-27026976 GCF_003576645.1 Ipomoea triloba | reverse complement strand
CCCCCCCCCCCCCCCCGCCCCACCCTTTTCTCTTAATTCTAACGCTAGTGTTGTCCACCACTGCACTCGCAAGAACCTTAAGCAACTTTGAAAAAATCTTAATTAATTAATTTATTTATGGTTGAATTGAATATGTAGTGAAAGATATATAGAGCCTATTTTTTGTTTCTTGATTTATAGGTAACCCATGGTTTAAGACTATCAGGAATGCAAGTAAAATGTGATGAGGACCGCTAAGCTGCGTGGAGAATCAAACATTTACTTATTGCTTGCCATGTACGTAGTACAATACAATGATGTTTTAAAACAACATTAATATCTTTTGAACTTGCAAAACGTACAAGTAGCCTCTTGACATGAAGTGAGGAGTTCGATATATAATCCGTGTTTCTCAAAATATAACCATGATTTGATGTATTGATTTCTCATCGTTGTTTATTTAGAAGTGAAGTATTGTAATAATTTATTGTTGATTGTTGTATGTTATATATAATCCTTAGTGTAACAAGGGTTTTCGCAAGTGAGAAGATCAAGAGTACAATTTCTCATAGTAAGACTAGTTATATTTTTACTCGCAATCTATCACTTAAGAACAAATTTAGCTGTTTGTGTGGGCAGACTTGTTATAGGCTAGTTATCATGTTTTTACTAATACAATAATAGTTATAATTTCACAATAGGTGTGTGAATTAGATGGCGGGCAATTACGCTTTCCTCCCTCTTAACTTGCATGTGTGTGATGCTCCTCCAAGTGGTTTAAAGCTATGACTATATACATCGAGACTAAACTGCACTCTCAAGATTTGAATTCGAGACATTAGTTAAGTTAAAAAGAGTCTACGGACAACGTCATCTCATTCACACTTCGTAGATAGAAAACATGTTTTATTGTTACAGACATTTTACATGCAAGTTGGGCCGGAAGACTGATTTGACCCTGCCCAAATGAAAAACTGTGGGCTTTTATAAGAGTTACACAAACGGATAGAATATAATATTTGGGCTTTAATATTTGGGCCTTGAACGATGTAGAACCCAAAGTCATCTATGTTGAAGTTAAAATAGGCCTCATATGTTGTCCAGGCCCAAATTCTGTGCAGTTAGAGTCTTAAAGGGGCAAATTGTGCTATGACCATGGTCCACCTTGCTATGTGGACCCGAGTCCGTGTTCATAATTTTAGAACTCTATATTCACAATTTTAGAATTTTATGTTTACAATTGTAGAACTCTATTATTCACAATTTTGTTATATAGATTCAAAAATTGTGTTATACTGTTGAATATAGAGTTATGAAATTGTGAACATAGAGTTATGAAATTGCGAACATAGAGTTCTATAATTGTGAACATAAAGTTCTGTAATTGTGAACGTAGAGTTTTCTAATTGTGAACGTAGAGTTTTGTAATTGTGAACATAAAGTTCTAAAATTGTTAACATGGACGAGGGTCTACCTTGCAAAGTGGACCCGGGTCCATGGCATAACAACCACTTTAAAGGCTTGTTGGTACAATTTTGACCAAAAAAAAAAAATAAAATAAAAAAAAAATAAAAAAAAACCTGGAAACACCTGAAATCAATGAGACACAAGCAACTCACCTGAAAAAAAATCATGTGAGAGTAGTTGCTCTTGTGAGAAATGAGAATAAATTTAGGCAATTCATCTTAAAAACATTGTACAAGAGAAATTTATACTTAAATAAAAAGTACGGTAACATTTTATAAATATGTAAAGCTTTCTTTGCATTATTTAGGAGTAAAATTGCATCATTTTGAAAAAAAAAAAAAAAAAAAAAAACAACAACAACAACAACAACAACATTTCCCTCAATACACAAAAGTTCAAATAAAAAATATGATAACATTTTTGTAAATGTTTTTCTTGCATAATTTTGGAGTAAACCTGCACTATTTTGCCCTAAATGCGCATGAATAGATCATGAAGGCTAAAATGCTATGCTTTGGAAAAATATGCATGATTTTTACCCACATTATTTTAGACAAAATATACATGATCTAAACACACATTATTTTTTTGTCAATGTTAATAATGTCACAGTTTATTCTATTCTATTATTTATTTTATTGTTTTGAGTTGAGTGGCTATTTGTTAGTCAATACTTAACTCCTTAAGTTTAGGAGAGTTTTAAGTTAGCTTCTGTATAGGACTCGGTAATTGGTTGTAATTGTGTTGATTGATTTTTGCCAAACTCATCTAGTATCAGAAGTTAGGTTCGACACCTACCCTCTCCTTTCTTTTATTTCCTTTTTTTTTCTTTCCCAACCGCAAAATGAGTAACTTGAATGCCGGCCGCCATTACCCCGTCTGTTCCCGTTTCTTCACCGCCGGCAACCACTCTGTCGGCCAGCCACCAATTCCTCTCCATCAAACTAAACTCTAGAAATTATCTATATTGGTGAACCCAAGTCATGCCCTTCCTCCGCAGTCAGAGTCTCGTCGGCTATATCGATGGTACGTTGCCGTGTCCTCCGCCGACCATCGCCGTCAACTCATCCACCTCTGCGACGTCGCCGGCTTCTATTCCGAACCCGGCCTACCTGCCATGGATCCAGCAAGATCAGGCCATCTTGTCGTTGCTTGTATCCTCACTCACCACTGAAGTCATGTATCTTGCCGTCGGCAAGGATACATCACGGGCAGTTTGGGATTCGATCACCACCGCCTTCGCCTCTACCTCTCGGCCGCGTTGTCTCAGTCTACTGGGGCAATTCCAGACCTTACGGCAGGGCAACCAAACTCCGGCGGAGTATCTCGACCAGGCGCATGTGCTTGTCGAAGCTCTCTCTCTCGCCGGGCGTCTACTTTCGGCTGACGAACAAATCTTATACGTCCTAAGAGGACTGCGACCTGAGTTCCGAGCAATGGCAAGCTCGCTGACCACCCCTGGCACGCCGGTCTCTCTTGCTCAACTCGCGGATCACCTGCAGGCCCAAGAATTCATCCAGTCGGATGACTTCGCTGTTGCAGAGCCTACACCGACGACAACGCCGCAGTCGGCGTTTTACGCAGGCCGCGGAGGCCGTAACGGGCGTGGAAACGGACGAGGTAACAATCGCGGCGGCCGCAATGGAATACCTCGGTGTCAGATTTGTCGCATCAATGGGCATAGTGCTGTAACGTGTTATAAGCGCTACGACGACCGCCCTACATCGCATGCTCATGCTGCTTTTCCGGGAGACTCAAGCACGTCAACGGCGGGTGATGTATGGTATCCTGACACTGGAGCATCGACTCATGCCACGCCGGATGCGAACATGATGGACCAGTCAGATCATTACACTGGAAATGATGTTCTGAAAGTGGGCAACGGTGCAGGTTTGGATATTTCCAGTGTTGGTCGCACGGTTATTAAATCCCCTATGCATAAGTTCCAAATGTCAAATATTCTGCATGTTCCTAAACTCTCTATTCCTTTATTGTCCGTTCATAGGTTCACAAATGAAAATAATGTCTATTTTGAGTTTCATAGGAATTTGTTTTTTGTGAAGGACTGCATAAATCGGGCAATTCTTCTTAGGGGATCCACTGTTGGCGGGCTATATCGGTTGATGCTACCGCAAAGTCATACTGCTTTCCTTTCTGCCCGTACCTCGTCAGATGTCTGGCATCAACGTCTTGGTCACCCACACCATCAGCTCCTGCAACGTGTCTTGAAAAACTGCCCTGTAACCATTAATAAATTAAATTCCAACAAAGATTGTACTTCTTGTCACCTTGGGAAATCATCCCGGTTTCCTTTAGATAGAGTTACGGGTAGTAGCAAAAATGTGTTAGATTTGATTTATACGGACGTTTGGGGTCCGTCGCCTGTTATTTCTAGTTCTGGACATCGTTATTTTGTACTTTTCGTGGATGATTATTCCCGATTTACTTGGTTTTATCCCTTACGGATAAAATCTGACATATATAAAATCTTTAATTTTTTCCGGGCAATAAAATCTGACATATATAAAATCTTTAATTTTTTCCGGGCAATGGTAGAACGACGGTTTTCGCGTTCTATCAAAGCCATTCAGTCTGACTTAGGTGGAGAATATCGCCACCTACACTCTATTTTTCAATCTCTCGGTATTATACACAGGCAATCCTATGCTTACACCCATGAACAAAACGGAAGGGTAGAACGGCGCAATCGCTACATAGTTGAAACTGGGCTCGCCTTACTCGCTCAAAGTTCAACCCCGATAAAATATTGGGACTATGCTTTCGAGACTGCAACCTACTTAATAAACTGCCTTCCTTCAGCTGCACTTCATTTCACCAGTCCCTTCTCAAAGTTACTGAATTCCCCCCCACCATATACTTTCTTCCGTGTTTTTGGATGCCGTTGCTACCCATATCTCCGACCCTATAACCGTCATAAAATCGAATATAGGTCGGCTCCTTGCGTCTTTCTAGGTTACCCAGTTGACTATAGGGGATATCGTTGCCTCGATCTTAACACTGGGAAAATCTTTATCTGTCGCCATGTGCGGTTCGCTGAGCATATTTTTCCCTTTGCTATACAGGACTCTGCTCAATCTAGCTCAACTTCAGATCCCCCAATCATGCCATGGGCTACAGGGCCGATTCTAACTCCAACGCCAACAGTCCATACTCCTATCACTACTACGATAGACTCATTGGGCACGGATCCAGGCCTTGTTCAACCATCCTCATCTGCTACTCAGTCCGACACACAGGTATCTACCGCCCCTATTGACACTCATACCACGACGACTCACTTACAGGATGGTGGGCATGCCATGCGGACACGCAGGAAAACAAAAGGCACTGGTGAACAGTTTTATGCACTCCATGCCACTACTGATCCAACCTGCTACTCTCAAGCCATTGGACATCCACACTGGCGAGATGCGATGGATCAGGAATTTAATGCGCTATTACATAACAATACGTGGAAACTCGTTCCAGCCACTCCTCGCATGAATGTTATCGGGTGAAAATGGGTTTTTCGCACTAAGTGTAAGGCCGATGGGACTATTGATCGTTACAAAGCTCGCCTTGTTGCCAAAGGTTTCAATCAAGTTGCAGGTGAAGACTTCTTCGACACATTTAGTCCCGTAGTCAAGCCCACTACTGTTCGTCTTTTGTTATCTCTTGCCGTGTCTCAATCATGGACACTCCGGTAACTAGACGTGCATAACGCCTTCCTAAATGGCCATCTCCCTGAGACAGTATACATGAAGCAACCGCTAGGGTATGAAGATCCATTACATCCAAGACATGTTTGTCACCTACAGCGGTCCCTCTATGGGCTTAAACAAGTCCCCCGTGCCTAGTTTAAACGCCTGCATGATTTCTTGGTCAACACTGGCTTCTCGTCTTCCAAGACTGATGTCTCCTTGTTTCACTACACGTCAGGGGACTCAAGGGTATTCTTGTTAGTTTACGTCGATGATATACTTATGATGGGGAACAATTCTGAGTTGATTGAGTCCTTGCTACGTCAGATGTCTTCTACATTCAAGATTCGAGATCTGGGCAGACCTAGTTTTTTCCTGGGCATTGAGGTATTGGCTTATAACAGTGGTCTCTTGCTCTCTCAGAAGCGTTACATGCTGGATATCTTAGCCCGGGCTGGAATGACTGACTGCAAAGCTCTAGCAACACCAGCTACTGTGTCTACAACCGCTGTCCCAAGTGCTGAGCCTTTTGACAATCCAACTCAGTATCGCCGTATTGTCGGTGCCCTTCAGTATCTTACTATTACTCGGCCTGATCTTTCCTACTCAGACAATCGTTTGTGTCAGTTTATGCATTCACCGACAGAGGAACACTGGGGTCTACTCAAGCGGGTTTGTCGTTATGCTAAAGGGACGCTTGATCTGGGACTACATCTCACTCCGTCCACCCGCTTTGACATCCATGCATACTCTGACTCAGATTGGGCCGGGTGTCCAGTTGACAGGAAGTCTACTAGTGGTTATGCCGTTTTTATTGGTAACAATCTCATATCGTGGGTCTCACGCAAGCAGCGTACAGTTGCTTGTTCGTCTACCGAGGCTGAGTACAAAGGCCTTGCCGATGTTGCGGCTGAAGTTACTTGGTTGGTGTCGTTGCTTAATGAACTCCGGTTACACTCAGGCCAGCCGGCAACCCTCTGGTGTGATAATCTCGGTGCTACTTATCTGGCTGCTAATCCCGTCTTTCACGCAAGAACCAAGCATGTTGAAATCGACTATCACTTCGTCCGAGATAAGGTTGCTTCAGGAGATTTGGTAGTCAACTTCGTGTCTACTCAGGAACAGTTGGCGGACATCTTTACTAAACCACTACCAGTGAGACGTTTTCAAGCTCTGCGCTCCAAGCTCAATGTTGCTGCCTATCAACCTTGTGCTTGAGGGGGCATGTTAATAATGTCACAGTTTATTCTATTCTATTATTTATTTTATTGTTTTGAGTTGAGTGGCTATTTGTTAGTCAATACTTAACTCCTTGAGTTTAGGAGAGTTTTAAGTTAGCTTCTGTAATTGGTTGTAATTGTGTTGATTGATTTTTGCCAAACTCATCGTCAAACCCCATATTATTTAATTGTTAATTGTTTTAGAAAAATATAATACAATAAATTAGTACTATATTACAAATTTACTCATCATTATTACTCCTTCCGTCCAATTTTGTGTAGTTCAATTAACGAGACTTAACTAAAATATTTTTTATTTAATTTTTCATAATATTAAATTTAGTATTATAGTATTAGTTCAACAACATCAACAGTGATTATAGTATTACTTCAACAACGGGCATGTTTGGTTAATAGCGGATCCGCCAATTTTTGGCGGATCCGCTAACTTTGGCGTATTGACCAAGGTCAAAATGCCAAAGTGAGTGTTTAGTTAGCAGCGGTTTGGAGCAGCAGATTGCTCCAAACCGCTGAAAACTGAAACGCTGCTAATAGCAGCGTTTGAGTTTGGCGTTTTGAGAAAAATATTATTTTTTCCAAAACGCCCTTACTTTATTTTTTTAAAAAAAAACTAAACTTAAACTAAGAAGCCGAAAGGCTTCTAGCCTTAAATGCTTCACCACTTCTGAAGCCTTAATAATTAAGGCTTCATAATCATATATGGGAAGTCGTAATTAAGTTTGGAAGAGGAGCATTGCTCCTCTTTTATAGAGGAGCTCAAGTGCTCCTCTTCCAAAACTTTTCGATGTGGGATCATATCCCACATCATTTACGTCCTCTTTTTTTTTTTTTTTTAATTTTTTATAATTTTTTTTTTGTATTATTATTATTATTATTATTATTAGTAATAGTAGTGGTGGTGTTGTTGTTATTCTTGTAATTATTGTTGTAATTGTTATTGTAAATTTTATTTTATTATTACATCATAATAATAATAATAATAATAATAGTAATAATAATAATATGAATGTCCTTTTAGATCATTTTACATATTAACCGCTAATCTAAACGGCTAATTTTACCAAACATTTTTTTACAAACCGCTAATACAATCTGCTGGTCAAACCCGCTATACAATCCGCTGTTTGATAACCGCTCACACAATCCACTAACGCTAAATGCTAACCACTGATAACCAAACAAACCCAAAGGGCATGTTTAGTTAATAGCAGATCCGCCAATTTTTGGCGGATCCGCTAACTTTGGCGTTTTGACTGTCAAAACACCAAAGTAGTTGTTTGGTTAGCAGCAGTTTGGAGCAGCGGATTGCTCCAAACCATTGAAACCTCAAACGCTAATAATAGCATTTGAGGTTGGCGTTTTGGGGAAAATGTACATTTTCCCCAAAACACCCTTACTACTAATTATTAAAAATAAAAAAAAAAATTAAAAAAAACTTAAACTTCAACTACTCGGCTTCTTCTAGCCTTAAAGGCTCCAGATTTCAGAAGCCTTTAATAATAAGGCTTCATAAATGAGAAGCCGTGGAGGTGTAATTAAATTTGGAAGAGGAGCATTGCTCCTCTTTTATAGAGGAGCTCTTCCAAAATTTTTCGATGTGGGATCATTTTGATCCCACATCATTTACATCTCTTTTTTTTTTTTCTTTCTTTTTCTTTTTTTTAATTTTGTTATATTTTTTTTTGTTTTGTATTATTATTATTATTATTATTATTATTATTAGTGGTGGTGGTGGTGTTGCTATTGTTGTAATTGTTATTGTAAATTTTATTTTATTTTTACATAATAATAGTAATAATAATAATAATAGTAATAATAATAATAATATGAATGCCCTTTTAGGTCATTTTACATATTAACGGCTAATCTAAACAGCTAATTTTACCAAACATCTTTTTACAAACCGCTAATACAATCTGCTGGTCAAACCCACTAATACAATCCGCTGTTTGATAACCGCTAACACAATTCGCTACCACTAACTGCTAACCGCTGATAACCAAACAAGCCCAAAATGTGGCCAAAGACCTTGTGGTGAAGTGGCACTCGGTGTCCCGATTAAGACTCTCACATGGATCATGGATGATGTGAGTGAGTTCGAGTCTCAGTGGAGGTAATTGTTGACTCGTTGTGCTTCAATAGGTTGAGAAAATAGCTATGAACAGATACTACATTGTAACAGAGTAAGTGGTAGTCAAAAAAAATATACATAAAATGCGTTCCGATCTTCCAAATTCACTCCATCCAATCCACATCCACTTAAAACTGTCATGAATTTTATATTTTTTTGAACCGAGTAAAATGTAGACTCTCAAAATCTTCATATTAATTAGTTTACACTTCACATGATTTTTTATTTTTTTTTTGAAAACACACTTCACATGAATTAGAAAACCGAAAAAACATTTTCCAGTGTAATTTTGATTTTTGAATGCATAAAATCTTAGATTATAAATTATTTTATTTTGAAAATTTAAAATTCGTCTGTCAGTCCGCCAAAGTTTGTACCCCTAATAGAAGGAGAAGGAGAAGCAGAAGAAAGTAAAGATAATAATGTGATTACCTAGTTTGTAACGTTAGTTTCAAATATTTCAATTCAATAAGATATGTTATTTCTATATATAAACCTTGGCATTAATACTAATATTTCATAAAAACTGTGATTAGTGGCATAAATTAAACAAATCTAAAGCTGTATTTGGTATGAAAGACAAAAGTTAGAACACAATTGCAGTATAATTTCAGCATCTAATTCATTCTTGGTTTTTAGTAAGCTCACTTGACCAAAAGTGTGAGTTATCTCAGAATCCTTATCACATCCATACTCACCTTTTGAGATCAAAAGAAGTTCGAAAGATCAGTCCTCCTTCCCTCGAGCAACACCAACAAGATAGGTGTTGATATGGCGGCCAAATATTTTGGTTGAGAATGAGTCGGTGACATGCTGGCAAGCATTCTGGCCCATCGTTGCTGCCAGAGTAGGATCTCGGATGAAATTAGCCATGGCTGAACAGAAGTCTTGCGGGGTAGGATCACAGAGGAAGCCTGTCTCACCATTCTTCACCGTCTCTACTGGGCCCCCACTGTTGCATGCTATTACGGGTTTATATGCTGCCATTGCTTCCAAAGGGACAATGCCGAAATGCTCATCCTACAGAGATATAGTCATAAGATCAAAGGAAAGGTTGTGTAAAACCAGTCGGATTGAAGAGATCATTGCATTAGGCCACACCTTGGGTGTATAAAGAACGCACAGGCATTCAGCAAGAAGCACGTTTCTTTCAGCAGTAGAGCAAGATGTAATGAACCTAACCCGGTCAGAAACACCTTGTCTTTCAGCCAAGACCTTCAACTCTTCCAGGTATTCAACATTCTCTCTGAGGCGCTTATCAAAGCCACCTGAAACGAAATAGAAAAAGGCTCCATGAATATAGAATGCGGTTATTTTGGAATAAATTCATCCGCAAATATACAATGTCAAACTAGTAACCAACACAATACTGCATGTCATAGGGTAGAATATAATATGACTTATCTAGTATTAAAAGTGAAATTTCAAAATCAACAATTCATTTGCAGAGACGGAACTACAGAAAATGCAAATGTATGATTAGTTATTTAACTGAACCAACTGTACCAAGGAATGAACAAAACCCATACCTACAATAGTCAATGAAGCATCAGCCACGTTAGCACATTGATAATCGTTCAATTCATGATTATGGAGCCTGGCAAATGCAGAGATTGCCAACTCTATATTCTTTTTCCTTTCAAAGCGGTTGATGGATAGAAAGTTTAACCTAAATACAGTGGATAGACAAAGTTATACTAAATCTCTAAGAAAGTTCTACTAATATTGATTTGGATCTATTACAATTTTTTCCTTCTCTTTGGTGGTGCTGTAGTGGTGTGTGGGGAGGGAGAGCACCCCATTTAAAATTGCAAATTATAAAAAAAATAAATAAATAAGAAGAAACATGCATTTCAATGTGTTGAAATCAGACCTCCAATCAATTAGAAATGGAAAAGCTTCTTACTTAGTAGTAGCATTAGGTTTGCTGAACTGATCAACATTCACTGTTGGGTATAGCACAGCCGGTCTAACTCCACGTGCATTTAAATGCTTAAATGTGTTTGCAAAAGTGGATGCAGTAAATCTGCTATTAACTAGGATCAAATCAGCCATACCTACAGTTCATCACACAGTCAGAAGACGATGATGATGATGATGATGAAAAAATAAACTTGAATGTAGATAAGAAGTGGGAGTAAAAAGAAGCATTAAGAGCTATAAGTATGGAAACCGAAAAATACCTGTTGTCATTTCTTCTATAAAATCTATAGGCTTCCGATACATCCTCCTAAGAATGGTTGTATGCTGAGCCAGTAAAAGATCTGGAAAATGGCAGTAGAAAACAACCTGTGTAAGGTGTAAGATAATATAAATTACTTTGCTTATAACTCAGAATGCGATTCAATTTTGAAACACAGTACCTTCATTGACTTTTTTAGCTTCAAAAGTGGAATGACAACAGAAACTTGATCAGCCAGTATAATGTCAAACGATGGCCACAGAAACAGCAGAGAGAGAGCAACGAAAATGCATCGCAAATATGCACATACTGCATGGAGTCTATAAAATATATGCCGGGGTAGGAATGATCCATATACATTTACAGAAAAGGTGCCTGTGTAATTAAAACCAATTGGATTAAGAAGAGAAACAAAAAGCTAGTGCAGAAAATAATAGAGAAAAATCTAACCAGAACATATTACAAGTAAGAAACCAACCAGAAAGAGTCTCCTCAAAACAGCGATTTTTGTCATGGTGTGCTGTAAAAACATGAACATTATGTCCATAGGATGCAAGTTCAACAGCAGCATCAACAATTAGCCTTTCAGCTCCTCCTACATATTGCAGTAATTAAGAGATAAGTAAAAGAATAGATCTCTAAACATCATAATAACAGCCATAGGCTTTCATAAGTGAAAATGAAGGACCAAAAAACTCTACCAAAATGTACTTATTGCATAACAGTTGAACTCATAGATTTGGAAGACTATTTCATTTCGCATCTAATCAAGCACTAAGATACTCAATGCATAATGCCACCAAACCAATCTACTCCATAAGAACAAGTGGCCAAAATTCATCTTTACATAACAGACAATTATTTTGAGTTCTTCTCATATAAATGTATAATGAATGAATCATAATGCATTTTATCTAACTCAGCAACATGGAATGATCTTTAGAAGAAACATAATAACACAAACAACTGTGAAAAACTCAGTACTAAATACTAAATACAGATTAATATAAACCACTGCAGCAGCAGCAGCAAACTGATAGCTAGTGAGCTTCGGTATGCAGATTAAGAATTATCAGATAACACTGTGTATTTGCAATTTAAAACAATTTAATCTTAAGTTAAAACAGAGAGAATTAACAAATTGATCGCGAGTAAAAGCACTGAAAAACAAATCAAGGATCTCAGTAAAATTAAGAATTTTTGCAAGCATTAATAATTACCGATTCCAAGATCGGGATGGATAATCGCGATATTCATCTTCGAGCTGTCTCTCTTCTCCATTGATGGTCTTCTTTACCGATTGCGTAGACTGTCATAGAAATAGAAAGGACCGGGTCACAAATGGGCTTTGGCCCGTAAATACGGGTTCTTACCTATAAAATGACATTTAGTATAATTGGTCCACACCGTGGACTATAAATAAAAAGTAATTATTTGTGCACATAAATTATATTGAAAGTACATCATTTTATATATTATTAAATAACGTATATTCAGTACATAAATAATGTACTTTGTATTTAAAGAAAGTATATTATTTTGAATAATGTATATTTAGTACACAAATTATATATTTTTAATATTAACAATATATTTTTGTATAGTCCACAGAGTACTGTGTGAACTATAGTACACATAGTAATATATTATGAATCATTAATAAATGTTTATTTTTAATATATATTAAATATTCCTTTTTAAAGTATTAAATATTTATTTTCATGTAGTATGTTAAAAATAATTATTTTAAATTAATTTATAGTACACAAAGTAAATATGTCAATGTTTTACCTTATAATGTAATTCATGATCACAATAATATAACGATTGTCCGAAAGAGCAGGTTAGATTATAGCAATTAGATTGAATTGGTATCAGTTAAATATATGATAAAATAAAAATAAAAATTGTACAGTAAAAATAATAGTAAGACTAAAGTTAGGACTTCGGAGTTCCTAAGCGAGGTTGATTGAATAATTAAAATTTGGTAAAAAGTTCTAAATTCGACTTTCTATAAGCTATTTATTGACCTGTTTAGTATAACGTATTGTATGATTTTAAAAGAGACAACAACGAAAGTAACACCGAAAGCCAAACCACATTGGCAACCTACCATGCTTCTCTAAAACTTGTCTATTGACCTTCTCAATTTTGGTCAATCAACTATGAACATCCTAAGCTTATTTGCCCTCCTAATCCAAGGCATTAACACGCTGCAAGCTTCTCATAAATAAATAAAAGAGAGACTGTAGTATTTATTTCAATTTTCTAATTTTCATTTCTCCAATTCTCTAGTTTTCCTTTTATTAATTATTATTAATTTAGAATTATTTGTACTTTGTTGCTACAATGAAAAATATTCTTTACATTATCATATAGTTAAACATATTCCTTGGTTCTTTATATCAATTGTGTATTGTACTCCTCGTCTCCTCATTATGTGGAGACAAGAAAAATATTGCCTGCAAAAAGACGATAAAAATATGGGTTTTACAAAAAAAAAAATACACACTTTTATCAGCACGCTAATAGGGCAGACATACCACATAAGGTTGGATCCATGATGTTTGAAAACAAGGATACATCACCACCAAGAGGACATTCCCATTCTAAGAGATAATGTACACAAAACCTCACACAAACCTCTCTCGACCCACTCAAATTGGAAACAAGGTGAATAATGAACATGTAATAACAGCGCTATAGAATATGAATGACCTCGACCGGGATGGCATCGTGAGAAATATCTCTGCGATGACAATAAAAGGTCCAGCAACACCCAGTCGGCCTCGCTTTACTTTTAATGTCATCCATATCAGAGTCACGGGTGCAAATCCCAGCGTCCTTGCCAACCACCACCTCAGACTGCCCTAAACTTGTATGGAGGAGCGTCTATGGGCGAGGATTGATCGGGCCCTAGATCTACAAACATAATTACAAAATACAGACAAAACCTGAATTCCTTCTCAAACCAGGGCTACCCTGCGTCAATCCTTCTTCGACCTTCACACTTTCCTCTGTTAAGTCCATTTACCCATTTGCGTTTGACAGTATAGAAAGGACCTCGTGATCGTTGAAATGTGATTCCACTGCAAGATCAATCGGGGTTTTACCTTCCCCATTTACAGCATGCGGATCAGCTCCCCTGCGGTTATATCAGAATTCTCAGTTTCAATGTTTAGTTATGAAACAGCAGTTCACTACGGACTCAAAAGACTAGCTAACCCAGAGTGGTTGAAATGAATATTTTCAGGTTTAGTTTCAAGACATTATTGATTAAAAAGAACAAGTGGGGTGGGTCTGCACACATCTGTGCACATGAATCTCAAGAAGAAATTGATAGAACGAATATAATATCGATGTTACCTTGAAAGAAGCAACTTTGCGAATGTGGCTTTGTGCCTGATAATACATTGATGCAATGGTGTCCAACCTCTCAAATCAGGAGCATTTACATTCGCACCATACTGAAGCAGCAGCTCCAGCATTCCTATGTCCGCTGTTTCACAAGCAAGGTGAAGCAGGGAACACCCATCAAGATCTCCGATTGATTGGCATTCACTTGGAGTTGCACCCACATCTAAGCAACTAGGATTCTCATCAATGCAAGGCTGTTCTTGAAGCAGCATTACTTTGGCAAGAGTTAGAGAGGAGTTCAGTAACTGCTTCGAAACGGCATTAACATCTGCATCAGAGTTGACAATGAGGCGATACACAGCTTTCTTATCATTAGACCGGACAGCCTCCCACATCTGTTGTGCCACTGGCCGATAGTCCTTACTTCTCCGCACAAACATTTTTTCCGCATACTATAATTATGAGTAACATAAATTAATACCAGAATTTTTAAGTCACAAGCACCATGCAGGCACAAAAATTTAAGGAGAAGTAAGAAAAACATGAAAATAGACCTTCGCATGAATAAATTTTTCCTTTGTAGAAATTGAATCGCCCTTACTTGGCTTGCAAATGTAAAGAAGTTGCTGTTTATCAGACTTGTACAAGCTTCAATTTCGAAAGTAACAGGAATTAGCAACCCAAAATTCAACCAAGGCAAGAAATGAAAAAAAGAATTAATTTTAGAAGTAAATAATTAAATGGTGAAACGGGGATATTTACCTTGTAGGACCAAGATTAACCTGGAAGGCACCTCTTGATTGCAGTGACTCTTCCCAGACTGAATTTACAAATGCATTGCCCAAAGACTCGAACAAGGCTAAGACAGAAGGCTCCCATACTTTAACATCAAGAGTCAGTGACCTCACCTGCAACAGCACAAGAAGACAATCATCAGCAAGGCAAGATTCTAACATGCTGAAATCTATCAAAATGAAGTCAAACCAAATCTGAAGCTAGAGAGCACCTTAGCAAGTGCATTCCAATGGTTAACACACACATAGTAAGCAAGTCTCACCAAATTAGCCAGTTTAGTTTTGACTACTTTAAATTCTATTGTCCCATAGCTAACAATGTGCATTAGTTCAAAACCTAGAGTTGAAACCCATAGATAGGCATAAACCCAACAAAAACACCTTACTAAAACAACCTTTAAGAGAGGATGAAAAGAACCTCATACATTTTTCAATTTATTACTGCAGAAAACCTCATAAATTTGTAGCAGCACATAATTCAGAACTACAAACCAAGAGGATACAAGATATGATTTCAGATGATTTTGACACTCATAAAAAACAAATCAAACCAAGTCGGGGGAACCAAAAGTATCTCCACCAAATCAACTGTATGCATGTATGAATATGAAATCCATGCATTAACCATTAGTGGATTTCATTAAAAAAAATCAGTTTTACTCTGAGAAATAATTATTGGATTATCTCAGTCCATATCTTCAATTAAAAATATTTCCACCCAGTCAGTGCTAAAATATATATAATATTCATGCATTCAACATCGATGACTAGTGGATATGCCATAAAATTTCACTTTAGTTGGAGAAATAATTATCCGATCATTTGCATCCATTCCTTTAATTAAGTCTTGAGGAATAATTAATATCTAGCGTGTAAAGTGCTAGGTACATGGGCAATCACCTAAAGGGTTAAGTGAGAATGTGCAAATTCCCTGCTTTCGTGTTTTATTAAACAGCATGAGAAATCCCAAACATAAGAAATTAAGTATGTCACTGAGATGTAAAAGGCCTTCAAATAAAACAAGTGATGGAACTACTAAAGTTTACCTTGGATATATGAACGCCAAGGTTACGATGAACACCTGAACACTCAATACAGACAAGAACACCAAGATTTAAGGATGCCCAATCAGGTTCAGGCGCACCACAATCTGCACACCTATCATTCCCACATACTTTCCGTAATGTTTCAATTGGCTGTTCAGTTCTCACAGCAATTTGTAACTGTTGTGAGTTTCTTAAGGGGCGTTCAAGATGGGTAGCGGCTAGTCTCTCAGATGCATGTTCATCAACTGTTGCAGGGTCAACATCATAGCTATCAAATGAACTACTGTCACTTGCAGATCGATGATGTCCACTGCCCATTGGACTAGCAGGCAAACGCTGCAACAAGACAACAATATTTGCTCAACTATGCAGAGATTCAAATACAACTTTAGAAATGCCATATCTGTCTAATGAAGGTTACCCTTTCAGGAGCCTGAGAACTAAGTAAAGAAGCAATAACTCCCGTAATCTTCTCAATCCAATCCATTTGATCTAGGGCACTCTCAGCCTGCACACACAAAGGGAGAAAGTTGAATTTCCATATCCTGAACAAAATAACTACATAGCAAAATAACATAATGGTCAGATTATTTTAACAGGAAACTATGACAATTCACCTGCAATGTGTAACTTTTTGTTGGTGAGATAATCCTGAAGCAAAACCGCAGATCTGACTGGTCAGCATCAACCTTTATTGTTGATGTTAATAGATTCACAGTGTGATGAGCAACAGACTTCTCATCATGCACCCCACCATGATGATGGGAAGAAAGCCAGCGACTCAACAGTCCAGAACCAAGCTCAGAACTATTCCTCTGGCCAGAAAGTTGACTACCTGATCCCTAAAGAAACAAAACTCAGTGTCAAATTAAGAAATTAATAATAGAAAGAATTGGAGTAAACTAGATTTTCAGGTTTTCCACAACTACTGCAACATGTTACTCACAGATGGTTTGGTATTTTGTTTGCGATAGTAATACAACATTCCCCGGCTATCAAGAACAAAAAACCGTCTTTTCCAGTCACCTCTCAAGTTTGAAGAGCGTTTGGAAAGATAACCTTGTCTGATGGTTTCAACCTGAAAAATGACCTCAGTTGTTAAATGCCCATAGCGTGCAAAAAGGGAAGAGAATAGTAAATCATGCTAGAGAAAAGGAATAAAGAAGTGTTAACTTCTCTAAATAGTTTCTATGCATAATGGGTAAATATCTTACCTTCCCCTTAGCTGCAGATTGCATAACTGCTTCTATCTCCTTATGTGAACTTCTACCAATGGCTTGTATACCATCTCCATTAGGAGATCCGTTAGAACCACTTGAAGACCATCTGCTCTCTCGATCAATCTGCCTTTTGTATTCTTGCATCTTCTCATTAAGAGCTGCCTGTTCATAGTTAGACCGCTCTCTAGATTGCCGTGCATATGTCAATACCTGCAATAGCAATGATGCGATGCTTGAATACTTCCTACCAACGCAATAGCGCACACTCAACCATTCAAGAATCCAGGACTTTTCAAGCCAATTACACGACTTCATTCTAAAATTTGGAAGCATTCAAATGTATTCATTTTGACAGGTTGCCAGATAAGATCCACCCCCCCCCCCCCCCCCCCCCCAAAAAAAAAAAAAAAAAAAAAGTGAAGGGAAGTGAACATGATTTTTTTTTAATTAACCTAGTAAGATATTAAACCCGACATCAAACATTGGAATTAGTAACATGCACAGTGTCAGTATGCCACCAATAAGCTCAATTAATAGGAATCCTAACTAAAAACTAAACAGCGCAACATGGTGTTTATGATTTTCAACCTTGCGACTACTAAAAGACACTAGCACCAACCTGGTTGATGTAGGGCTCCATTTGATGCAAAAGTTCATAGCCTTGCTTGAAGTAACGAAGGTGGGCATCCATCGTGCCACTAACTGCTTCCAAGAATTCAAACCTTTTCTTTGCTTCAACATTTGAAAGAGCAGTAACCTGCATTGCAAGCATCCAAATTGCAAGAAAATTGAGATATTTCATATTTGTCAGAATTATAAGAAGCAACCTGATTGAAATCAAATTATGTTAGTTGCAAATTTACTCACCAAACTGAACCTTGCTTGTTCAAAGGCTGACCTTGCATTATGAAGTTCCTACACCAATTCCATGTCATGTTAAAGCCTAAACACAAAATAACTATAAAACAGTGGCATTTAGCTATGCAACAAACATAATGGGCTTATCAGAATACCTCCTCTAGCATGCTCGCTACGTCACTCTTCGTGCCTTTCCTTAGTGACAAAAACTTATCACGAGCCTTCACAAAAAACTGTCTGTTAACTTCCCCCTCTTGACAACAATCATTATTATCATTCTACAAATAAAACATGTACTCAACTCAGCAAATAAGATCGATTACCTGATCGTATAATAGGCTAGCCTTGTCAAAGCGCTTTCGAGCTTCCTGCACTAATGACACCCCTTAGGAAAAATTTACTAGGAAAATTATACAAAGAAATTAAAGCACTGATAATCGACTTAGAACCAGAAGCATAAAAACATAATTATCAGAAGCAATCCACACTTACAAGTACAAATCAAAACAAATGAGATCCACAAAGGCAACATATAAACCAGATTGAAATTCAAAGGAATATTAGTACCTTGACCTCTTGCAAATCTATGTTAACAAAGTGCAGCAATCGATCGTTCAGCAAGTGCTCAACCTGAAAAAAAAAAAAAACAATATATTTCATGGATGTCAGTGAAGAATAGTGTGCTTTTGACCATCTCTTCCCTCTCTGTCTGGCTGCATGCATGTGTGAGAGGATAGAGAGGGGAGAGGGGGGGCGGTGAAGAAGGAAATTGATCAATCAAAATGTAACAAGAATACTGGAACTTGTGCAAATAACCTTTTGACTAAGGTATTTCATGAATGGCATCTTCACTAAAGAAGGAGCTGCTTGTACAGCAGGAGAAAATGCTAAGCCCTCATGAAGGTAGAGATTTAACTATTTAAGAGCAAACTGACAAGTGAAAATTGTACCTGAGACCTAAGAACTTCCTTGTATGTCCCAATTTCCCTCAGTGCAATAGTGAATTTAGTCATAACAGGACCTACAACAGACAATTCAACTCATCATTAATGCAAGACTTAAATGTATCTAATTCAAATAAATGATCCAACATTATAAAGATAGTGCCAATAGTTAGGCATACCTCCAAAAGCAACACTAATGGGGTCATTGTGCCCCCCGCCAAAGGTTTCCAGAGAACTTGCAAAAGCAATGTCTCCATCATATCCCTCTCCAAGCCCTTCCCTGCAAGTTCAAGAATAAAATGCTGAATATAGTACCAGAGTAAACCAAACCAACAATGTAGCAACAGCACTTGGAAAGAAATCTAGAAATCTAGCATAGATCATAAATATATGGTGTAGAAGTAACAAGTAAAGAAAAGACCATTTTAAACCAACCAAGTAAAGAAAAGCAGATATCATCAGCACTTGGAAAGAAGAAGGAAGGAAAAAAAAAAAAAGAAGAAGACAAGTAAAGAAAAGATCATTTTAAAACAAACGCGTTTTCACTAAAGTATGATCTGCTAGACAAATCAAGTACTGAATCCAGCCTTAAATGAAAGATAAAATTTAAATTGTACTATAAAAGCAGAAGAAATAGCAGTGCAAGAATTCAAGTGAGAGTATCTGAGAAGTGGATATGAAGATTATGTCCTCAGAAACATAACCTAATGAGGATATTCAAGTTCATATAATAAGAAACAACTGGAACCTGCTAAATTTTTACTCACGTATATTTTCGACATCCTTTGTAAAACTTCAAACTTCTCTCTCTCAAAGTTTCAGCACTTTCCTCCAAACTTTGCAGCTGTTTGTTAAAATGACAGAAGTATAAGATAAAGTGAAAATCAGGATATATCACTCCCCTAAAACCTAGCAAAAAGTTGAATGACAACAAAGATAATAACAAACAACAGAAAGTATTAGAGAGAAAAACTATATGAATGCGAATTAGCTACAAATTAGGCATAATCCAAAAACAAAATGACAACACTATCAGAATTAGATTAAATGATATAGGATGCTAATGGGTAAGAATAAAAAGACAACAGTGTAAACCTTCATAACAAATGACAAAATTCTAGTGGAAAACAAATGGACCACACTACACATATAACACATGAATTGGCTAGGCCATTCCTTAACAGGATGATTGACAGTGACTCAGGTAATAATTCTACAGTTAAGCTCCTCATATAGATCATTCTTTTATTCAGTTCCATAGGAGGAACTTCAACTAGTATTCAACATAGTTGATCAATAACCTATTGTAATTTTTAAGTTCAACGTATCAGTATTCATTCAAGATTGAATGTTTAGATTTGAAAATGAAAAGTCTGTGCATCAGAACCCAGTAAATACAGCATAGATCACTTACACAAATTTAAGTGGTAGCCCACAACTAAACATATAACTTAAATTGTTTCCCACTACTTGTATCCAACAAGAGATCAGCCAAACTATCAGACATGTTAATTACAATAAATAAACACGAAATTCACTATTTTAATCCACCATTTCCTCAGTCATACCAAAAGACAGAGAAGGCAATACTCAAAAACATAGAAATCAGCTAAATTGAGATTTGATCAAGCAAAGTTCAAACTTAAGAGCTCGAAGCAGCTCAAAGAGATATAGAGCCAACCTGCTTACGGAACATAGGAGAGTCATCGAGCTTAGCAAAAGTCATGTTTGCAACACTGATTTAAGGCCTTCCTGTCTGCAACAACTCTCAATTAACATCCCAAACTCCAACCTCCTATCTCAATGCCGCACTAAGATCTATCATCTTTCTCTCCGATCTTCCAACACATCCAGCCCAAACCAGCCCGTTCTCAACCACCGCGAATTACACTGAATTATTTTTTTTTTTAAGAAAAAAGAAAAAACAGGCGAATAAATTAGCTAAAATTCTCTGGAGACGATAAAAGTGAGCGGAGATTTAGCTGGTACAAAACCCTAGAAGCATAAAGTGGGAGAGAAACCCTAAGAAAATCTCGGGAATTGAATCAATGTTTTGTTCAACCGCTTCGATTTAACTCTAGGTATTACTGTTACACAGTAAGTTTGCAAGCTTCAAGTATCAAAACAGTGCCGAGTAGTTCTGCAGCTTAAAGTGTAGAACCATGTGTGTAGTGTAGAGAGAGAGAGATAGAGATGACAGAGGGAGAGAGAGACTTACAGGAGACAGACAGACATTGTTAAAAGACTTGTTTCAGAGCTTTCCCTTCGCATTCTTCTACTTTTTGTTTTTTTTTTTTGTTTTCCTCCGCTTAAAAAATCCACTCTTTAATTAAATATTTTATTTTCATAAACCAATGGTGTAGCTCAAGTGGCAAGTAGCGGGGTTCAATTCTCAGAAGTGATGATTCCTCCGGACCAGCTTTTATACCTCTCGGGGCGAACGTAGATAGACCTGAACCATTAGACGAACAGAGAAAGATCCCGTGAACTTACCAAAAAATAATTTATTTCCATTATTTTTTATTATTTAATTCTTTCTTTTTGTTGTGAAAATGCACATAGAGTTTCTCTATCGCAACTGTCACCAAAATTTCCCCCCATTGCGGAGAACCCACAGTTCACTTTGAATGGCCATTTGATATTTTTCAACCAATTAAATCTCTTGAAATAATTTTAAGAAATATATTTATTATCTTTCCAAAATATATATATATATATATATATATATATATTTTTGAATACTACAAACTCTATTACAATGCAGTATAAAGGGAAGGGTTTGATGCCACTGGACTACAAGGTCCTTGGCAAAAAAAATATATTTATTAAAAATCACTTTATCTATTAGTCAAATGTATGATCAGAAATTTGACTCTTTATTTGTTGGATAACGAGGTAAATCACAACCACTACATTAATGTATGCACTGGATAAATTTCATTTCTATGTAATATCATGTAATTTACACTCATATGGTAAATGCAACCCAGAGAAGTGTTGCGGAAACCAGAGCAGTTCTCTGGTTTCCTGGCGGAAACCAGTTGCACTTTCGCCGAGAAGCCAGAGCAGCTGGTTTCCGCCGGAAACCATAGGGGAGGGTTTTTTTTTAATATTTACTTTAAAATATTATTTTTATATTATTATAAATATTTTAAAATTTTAAATAAAATAATAAAAATATAGAATTATACGATTTTATTCATTTTTCAGAAAATGAACCAAATACATAAAGACAATTTTCTATAATATATTCAAACGCGGAAAATGAATATATTTTTCGAAAAATGACTCATTTTCCATAAAACATTTTCCAAAAGTCATTGTCCTGCTTTCCAAAACACTGTTAGGATGTGTTTGGCATAGCTTATTTAGGAACTTATAGCTTATTTTAAGCTACTAATAAGCTATAAGCTTTGTTTGGTAATATTCTCAAAATAAGCTAGTAGCTTAAAATAAGAGCTTATTTTGAAACGCTACTTCAAGTAGTTTTTCAAAAATAAACTAGTAGCTTCTTAACTTTTTTCCATATTTATCCTTATTATTTTATATAAATGACATCATTTATCCCTCCCAATTAAAACTCTTTTGGTCTTTTTTCTTCAATATGTTATTGTAATTTTAATTTGATATTTGTGTTTGAACAATAATTTTTGTATGAACTAATTTTATGAATTATAAACATCTTGTTTTACTTTATATATTTTCAAATATATGTTCTTACTTTATATTTTATTAAATTATATTGATTTCATTATTTTATATTTTAATATGTAAACAAACCTATTTAAATTTAAAATTATTTAACTTTTATGAAGATGTCATTTTTAGTCTTTTTACAGTTATCAACTTATTAAAAAGCTAATTTTACCAAACACTTTTAAGCATAACAACTCTTCAGGTTTCAGCTTCGAGCTTATAGCTTTTCAGCTTTCAGCTACCGTTTCAGCTAATGTAAGAAAAAAAAACTATATATATATTTATAAAAATGTCACTGTATAGTTAATTTGAATTTATGCATATGTTAATAAGTTTTCCCAAAACCAAATTGTTTTACCCTAAAACGATTTCGATGCAATTGAAATTGAGTTAATACTCATATTCGTCCATCGACTATGCAATATTACTTAATTTAGTCATTGACTTTGAAAATTACTTAATTTAGTCCTCTAATTTAAAAATCGCACTCAATTTTGTCATTCGTTAAGAAGTCATGTTTTTTGAGATTTTATTTTTCTTATTTGGTGTTGATTTTCTAAGTGGAATCCTTTGTTTAATGCGGAGACAATTAGGGTGGATATTACAATAATGTGTCTTTTATTTTTGGGAGATAATAAGGTTAAAAGTGTGGGTGGCATATATATAAAGCATCTCTCAACCAAAATTGATAGTTTTCAAATGGACTAAGGGGACCAAAAGTCTCCATCAACTCAATTTCTAACCATCGAATTGTCTTCACTTTAGAGTGTAAATGATGCCAGATTCTACTCCCTTCAACTCCCTATGATTTGCCCATTGGAAACAAAGGAAACAAAACAAAAACACAAAACATTATTTCCTCCATTTGCGTTTGGTTCATCCATGTTAGATTCAACTTATTTGAAAAGACATTACTAACCCCACGATTTCAACGGTTGTATTTATTGGGATGATTTTTATTTATTTTTTAGCTGCTTCATACCCAAAGTTAATGTTTGAACATCTAATGTGTTCGTTAAAGATGGATGAGTCCCTTCCATTCAACCACACTCCACGTTTATAAGCTTTGGTAAATGGTAATGAATAAGATATGACATTTTTAAAGATTAGTTTAGATTCTTAGGTGAAGTAAACTAAGCAAGGTTCGCTGCATAGACACAAGATAACAGATAAGATATTTAGGGACAAGTAGTCAAGTTGGTCGAATAATTGACTTAAAATCACAAAATTTTAAGTTTGACCCAACAAATGTAATTTAAAGCTTTACCCGTTGCGTCATAACAATTACAAAGATGTCACTATATTTTTTTTCTCATTTTTTGACCACTAATCAACATAAATAGACGAATGAAATTAGTTCACATATTTTGCAAAAAACATTATTTTCATATTACCTTATATATAAGATAATATGAGAACCAACCTCCCCATGAGTTAATGAGAACCAATATGTGCATTAAAAAATAGATTTATGGATGAGATTAATTGAGAGAATTTAAAACACGGGTGTGCATATTAAGCATGTCCACTATAACATGCTCACATAAAAAAGAAGAAGTGAAGATTGATCAAATTCATCTATTTGGGGCAGATCAATTGTTGATGGTTGTTGAAAATTTTAACCAATTTGGTCTTCCGTTTATTTTGTCGTTAAAATTGGGACCAAATTGGTAATTTTGCTATAGTCAATGGACCAAATTGGTAGTTAATTTTTCACTGAAATAGTCCATTGACTATAGAAAAATTACCAATCTGGTCCCTTGACTATAGCAAAATTATCAATTTATTCCTGATTTTAACGGTAAAATAAACGGAGGACCAAATTCGTTAAAAATTTCAAAGTTGAGGGACTTAATTGGGCACGAAAAATTGTCGAGGACCAAATTGGTAATTTCGTAATAGTCGAGGGACCATTTCGATAATAAACTCTTTTATAAATATTGTGAACTTAAAAGTGTACAATAATTATAACATTCACTCGTATTTTTTTTACTATAATTTTTAATTATTGATAAACTCTGAATGAACACTGTAATCATCTTTACAGAATTACCATATTCTTATTTTTTACAGTCATTCATAGTTTGTGTAAGACTAAACACAAAGTAATGATGCATTGCCACACATAGCTAGCCAAATGCTGCTTGCTACTAGTACCTACCCATTTGGCTCTTTTCTCTGCCTACTTGTATAGTGTGAAAAAAGTACGTGCCAAATGAATTATTAACCTCACCAGTCACCAGTAGTGGGCATGCACTGAATCAAAACTGTTGCCCATAATCCTTTTCCTATCAAAATTGAAAATTGCAAATTCTCTCGAGGAAGAAATGGAATTTTTTATGTGACGAATGATGATGAGACTGACACAATATTATAATGGGCAGAGATCGATGGGTGTAGTTTTTGTGTAGATCGAGTAATAATACTTCAAGTACCATACCCACACTTTTTTTTTTTTTTTTTAATGTTATGCCTTGTGATATACTTTAATTACATTTTTATGTATTTAATAAAAAATTAATTTTTTTTAAACCTCTAGCGTAACTGATGGGTAGATTCCGTCTATCAATTATTTGCTATATAGACTTAGTCATTTCAGTATTATTGAAACTATGAATTTTATTTTTCATTAACCAAATCAACCACGAATTTAGCTAACGACTAAATCCATCACTTCACTTTCTTTTCCTTTTTCTTGTATTATTTTAACAAAAAAAATTTATAATTAAGTTTGAACTCTAAACTTAAGGGGTTTCACTGGTCTCATCTTGGAGACTGGTGGTGAAAGTAAATTGTGAGATATGACTTAACTGATATACATACCCCATATTAGTGGTACAATACTTTTTTTAAATAATTAGTAAGATTTGAATATTATATTATGTTGCTAACAAAATAAAATTTATGAATTTATTTGAGATGGGATAGGAAAATACATTTGTGATTTTTGGTGTATATATGAAAGCAAAAGGTAAATAAAGAGGAGGTGATGGAAAAACTTTATCCCAACAGCTAAGGCCCCTACGCTCATCACTTTTTTGACCACTTGCCATTTCTTTCTTTCTTTCTAGCTAGTTTCCACACTCAGATCTGCCTTTTCCAGTTGAGGAGCCCTAGTGCTCAACTTAATTGCAATAATTAATCATTGGAAAATTTTTACTAACACCCATCATGAAAATCTCGATTACTATCCATAAATAGTGACGAAATATATCCTAGCGTGATTTACCTCTATTGTGTAGTTTATAAGTTATTACACAATAGCGGATTTACTTAATGTACACTATTGAGTAATGACTGTGAGTTTATCTCATCACTAAAAAGAAAAAAAAAAGTGATGAGATATATATGTAATTTAAAGGAGTTATGTGTATTGATTGAACATGCACCGCTTTTATTTTTAAAAACCACATATTTTAAGGTACAGTGTAGAAAGCTGGTCTAATAGTTAACTTGGTTATCACAAGGTTTTAACTTCGATTTCTCATATGAATTATTTATTGGTTTGAGCCAATTAGTTATGCATAATTTAAAAGAATTTGTTTCATTATTGTCCTTTACCTGCTAGAGTTATAAGTAATCTTTCTCGTAAATCAAAGTATAAAAATTTCGATTAATTATAATCAAAATATTGCTTAATTTTTGTGTTTTAGCTTTCCAAACATTCATAATGCGTCTTTGTCATTTGGATTCTTGATTGGGAGTGGCCCAAGCGGCCAAGCCCACTGGTGGACTTAAGGGTGTAGACGTGAGGAATAAAGTGAGAAAATTGTTTTTCGAAAATTTCCAAAGTTTTTGTTTTCAGAAAGTCCAAAAACAAAATTTTATTTTTGTGTAAAAAAAATAAGTGAATAATTATAATACTTTCTTTCCTACAATATTTGGTTGACTAATTTTGATTTAGTTTGAGCTGCTCCAAAGAGAGTTTAACTCCAATTATTATATTGTGGACTAGAGTCTACATTACGTTCAAAACAATGTCGTTTTGTAGCTTATACATAAATAATGTCTTTAGTGGCATTTTTTGTTCGCACAGTCAAAATCAACACTGGTACTACATGTTTATAATATGTTATTACATATTTATAAAATTAATACATTGTCCATAATAAAAATTTGTTAATTCTCAATTAAATATTTTTTTAAAATTAACCATAATAATTTTTTTTTTGAATACTACTAACTCTATTACAATGCAGTATCGGTTCATAACTACTTTCTCAACCTATTGAAGCACAATAGTCAGTATTGCCTCCACTTAGGCTCGAATCCACCATGTCAAATACACAATTTACTTTATGTGTTAGAATACTTTATATACATTATGTGTTAGAAAATGTACTTTATGTGTTAAAATAGCGTACGTTATGTGCTAAAATAATGAAACTTCTGGAGTAAGATAATATACTGTATTGGGGTGTTTGGTTGGGAGGTCGGAATTAGGAAGGAAATGAATTGTAATTCAGTGAAAAATAATAAGGTAGAAATAATATATGAATTAAAATTATATTGTTTGGTAAGGAGGACTAGAATTATTGGTTTTTTTTTTTCAAAAAAAAGAAGAAGAAGAAGAAATTTTGAGAATGAGAAGGAAAAAATGGTATAAAAACTAAAATGTCCTTATGTAATAATAAACATAACAATCACCAAGGATACTTTTGTCATTTCTTCTAGTTTTCTCTTCCCCACAAACATTGTACCCTGTGAATTGCAATTCAACAAAAGAAAGAAATTGCAATTCGGTGGAATTACAATTCCCTCCAACCAAACAATGTAACGAGGCTTTCATTGACTTACAATTCAATTACAATGCAATTACATTCAACCAAACGCCTTGTTAAGAGTTTGAATAGTGTTCATTATGCTTTAGAATAATGTATATACTGAATTATAAAAATGTATGTTGCAGTGAGTCGCATGTAAAAATAAAATTGCGCGAAACGATGATATTTTTGGACCGTAATCCACACGATCTACGCAATATATAACTATTGGGACTTAGATGGATGTTTCAAACTATAATTGGGCCGACCTAATCTCCTAAACCCATTATTGATAAACATATTTTAAGCCAGCCCAACACAATTTAATAGTATCACAATATTTATGTCCGTTTAAGAAAGAAAGAAAAATGATCAAATTATATTTTGCATTACGTTTAAATGAAATTATTTTAACTCATTATACATAAATAATATTTTGTAATTATCATAAAATAATGACCCCAAATTTTTGAAATGTGATAGGTGAAAAGTGAAAGCGTTAGCTATAAATCATTTGACACACTCACACACACGTTAAAATGGAATTAGTTACAATTACACTAACGAAAAATCATCCCAAAGAGCATCTAGATTTTATCAAAAAATTCCAAGCCACTTAAGAGAGGAGGAAGAGAAAAAGATGAGAAAACAAAAGAAAAAAAAAAGAAAAGAAAAACAATTGTGTAAAAAAAAATGAATTTACATGGTTATTTGGCGCGTGTATTGGACACGCTTAGTGCACTAAACAACACTAGTCAATTGCATTTCTTTTTCTCCACATGGCCCGCAAAAAAAAGAAAAAAAAAACCTGTTTTGCAAGATCAACTTACCAACTCAATTTTCTCTTTCTTTTGATCTCGTTCAACCACATAAGTCATCACCTTGCAAAAAATCACAATTGTGGTTGCTCTAAGGACCTTTTTTTTTTTTTATTTTTTTTATTTATGTGCAATTGATTGTGATTGTTGAATCTTTATGTGGAAGTGATGATTTGAAATGATAGCGTTTGAAAGGGTGAAAGTGACGAGTTTAAGATGTTGATAATAAATACAGAGTAACTATTAAGGAATTTTAAGTGACAATTGAAGAACAATTAGTGACAAATGGTATAATTAAAAGATGAAATGTGTAAATATTTGAAAGTAAAAGTATAAATCTATAAGATTTATGATAAAGATGATACAATTATAAATAGTTAAAGTTCAAACTATACATGTATTATGTACTAATATAATTCGTGTATTAAACTCACATATGCATGAATGACAAAATACTTGGGAGGGGGATTTTAAACGGTATTCACCGCGTCGCATGTATACACTGAAATGCACATACCTTGAAGTTTGGAGGATGACGCAATTAATCACGATACGTGTCTCAATTCTTTGAGAGCCAGCAAGAGCATTATAGTGTTAAAAAACATTGGGGGTAAAATCATAATTATTTAAAAATTAAGGGGTCAAACTCAAAATTCGAGATAAAATCACAAATCCTAACAAGGTAGGCACAAGGAGGAGCCATCGATGGCGGTTCCGAGCTCTAACCTCTGAGAGCTGAGAACTATATAAGGTTACGCCAAGCGAACGCTTCGATCCATATTTGAAAACCTATCGTACGGAATCTAAGAATGGCCTCCTCATCGTCAGATCCCATGGACGATGGCAGCTTCAGAGCGCGAGTTCACAAGGTTTTCGGCTCGCTATCGTCGTCGCCGTCGCCGTCAATGTCGCCGGCGTTGAAACCGCTGTGGTCGCTCACTGACGAAGAGGTTGAGAAGCGAGAGTGGAACCGAAGCAAAGGCAAAGACGACGACGAGACCATCTGTTCCTCGTCGTTGGATGGGCTGTTCAAACGAAATCGCCGCGGCGCTCGTCCAAAAGGTTTCGGCGATGACCTCGAAGATCTCAGTGGCGATGAAGACGGTAACAGGAAAGAAGATCTCAGTGGTGACGAAGACGGTGAGAGTAGGGATGTTCGGGAAATCAGATCCTCCATTGGTTTGGACAAAACGCTTGATAATGAGGTGCAGTATTATTTTCTCTACTCCTTTGTTTTTTTTGTCATTAAAGTCAAAATTGCGTCCTTCTTAGCTACTTAATGCTCAACTTATCCATACCTTTCACTATGATTTAATGTCCAGACTTCACACATCATAAGCAGCAGTTTTTGCTAGAAAACACATTTGTCTGTTTAGACCTATATTTGATTTGGGAATAAGCAATCTATTTCTGAGTGTGTGAATTTCTTGATTAAGTTTAGATGATGTTACTATTATTGAGTGTCTGACTTTCTTGATTGATTCTAGATGATGTTACAATGATGGCTTACAGGGTTAGGTTGATCAGTGTAGTATGTAAGATGGTTCTGTTAATGTAATGTAGTGTTCTCTTACCTATGTAGAGAAGGCATATCTAGGAAAACATCTTCACCATTTGGTTGTACACTTGTTACTTAATCCAGTTTTGGTGCACAAAACAAAATAACTTTTCATGTCTATTCTCTATTGTGAATTATGATGGGATATACCATAAGTCCATGGCAGTTAGTGTTGGTGTAATGGTCAGTGCTTATGGGGAGCATCCATGATTGTTAGGGTTTGGCTTCAAACTTCAGAAGTTCAGAAGCAACCTCTCTCAATAAGGTTGAGCATAGTGTGCTAGTGTGATTGTCAAACATATAGTATTATTGTTTGGTATTTACTTTTGGAAGGATAAAGAAGCTGTTTGTATTGTTCCTGGGCTGTATTCACGTTAAACTCTATGTTTAATTTACTGCAGGAAGAAGAAGATGAATATGACAGGTTGGCTGAGGGGAAGGGGAAGGCCAGGAGCTGCTTCCGTAAAGATCCTCGTGCAGATCAAATTGCTGCACAAGTTAGGCTGAAGGAAGATGCTGCAGAGGCGGCAAAATATGAACCCAATTTTTCTGACACTGAGGTGAGTGGTGAGAAACACGAGAGTAAAGCAACATCTGATGATTGTTCTAAGTTGAGACCAATTTTGAAAAGGAAAGGTGTTGGCGAGGGGAGGTCCAAAAAGCGCGTTAGATTTGATCCTAGTTTTGTGGATGAATCTGAAGATGCTCCAGAAAGAGGCACTGCATTTTCTGATGCTTCTTCAACCGAGGACACCAAGGCACGAGATAGTGACTCCTTGTTTGATGAAAACAAACCTAAAGTTCCTGATCATCTTATCAATCCTTCAAAATACACCCGCTACAGTTTAGATTCATGTGGGGAGGTTGATGATGAGTCCAATAGTGTAGCGTGTAGGTATGTACTTGAGGAGGTGAAAAAGTGGAAGAATAATCTGCAGACTGAGGAACCATCTAGTACCCTTCCTAAATCTGTAAGTTTTGTCCCTAAGAAGAAGACTAACAGTGCCATAGTAATGGAGGATGCCACCGAAGATGCTTCTAAAGAAATCCTGAATCAACCGAGCTTTCCAGTAGGCATTGCTGCTTGGGAGGCACAGAGAGGTGACAGTGCACCAGAAGAAGATGATATGCAAATCGATACATCCGACGATACTGGTGTTTGTAAACCAGGTCGCCACTACCGAAGCAAGTCAAGGGTGGAAGATCCTGTTACTTGAACTTTTTAATGGGTTCTTACAATGTCAAGTGGTTTGCAAAAGAATGTAGAGTGTGTACTTTCAACTAAAAAATGTCTCAAATATTGGCTCTCTCTTTATTTCCATTTCTTTTTTTCAATTTTATTATTGTGTCTGCACTTGTGTTTACCTTGTGCTAATATTAGCATATCATAATACAAGGTTTTTATATGATAATATGTATATCTTTCATACTAGTTATGTAGTTTGCCCTCTCAACCTTATGCATGCTTTCTTGAGCCAAACTCCTATTTTTTTTGGTATAATGTAAGAAATGATCTCAGTTGTTCATCAAAGTCTGGACAAATGAATGAATTCGTGTATATATATATACATAAAAGCATATCATGTGAAGAGACTTGCACTCTTTTGGGCTAATGACAGATAAGTGAAGAATCTTTGAATTATTTCCACACATGAAGGTTAGATTCATGAAAAGATCCCTGCTCCAAACCTTGGTGGACACAAACATCATAGTAATACAGTCAGTGATGGAAGTAATAATACTATATAATAATAATATGGAAGCCCATAAATTGCACAACTTAAATTATCTATGTTTGACCTGTACAGTCATGACAAAACCAGGGACAATTCTTCTGTAAGATAAAATAAACAAAGTAGGGGAAGAAAAATTGCCAGCTGCCTCAAATTTCTATATATATTATTTGTTTGTATAGCTCTATCTTCTAACACAACTATAGCCTCAGAATGTACCAAAGAGGAAAAGAATATGTGTATATATAATTTATATAATTTATATTCAGTAATTTAAACTATTTAAGAGGCGAATTATCTGTCATGATCATCTGGTTTCACTGACCAAAGTAATCCCGCATTGATTTGACAAGCCAAATCTCTTCGTTTCTCTCCTCCTCTACAGTTTATCCGCAATCCTCCCCAAGGCATCCGAAAGTTTATTAAGAACCGCTATTAGGCTATTCACATGATCCTTACGCTGCTCCCTGTCGAGCTGCAAATGTGCATTTTGCGCTTCGAGTTGGGAGCTCAGTAGCTTGCCGTTCCTCTCTAATGCCTTCACGAGCTGGTGCTGCAGATTCTCTGATTCTTCATCTGCATCTGTATCGGTCATGTTGCGCTTTCTTTTCCTTCCTTCCTGAGCGCTTCTGACATCGGGCTCCGAGGCCGGTTGTTTCTGATGGCTCGTGCCTAAAAAGAAGCCAATATCAGGATAGGGGGAGAAAACCGCAAATTTGTTCATTTTCTGAAAGGGGAGAACATCAGCTACTCGATCAGTCAGGGAAAAACCATGTTTTAAAATAAGCAAATTGTGAGTTCACGAGGAAAGGGGGGGAAATAAAATTCAATCTCCTCCTCCCAAAACCAGGCCGAGCCTCATATTTTGGACAACGGGTTATTAGAGTTTATCTACTCCACAAAAGTAGAAGCTGCTAAACACACACGAGCAGCTTTGAAGCATAGATAAAAGGAAGCAGCATCATTTTCAAGAGGCTCCATAGTTGAGAGTTTTTTTAAAGAAAAAAATAAATAAATAAAAAATTTCAAGAAGCTCAAGTTGGACCAAACAAGCACCAAGAAAACTTAGTGTCATATCATTGTCCAGAGAAAAGACTTCAACTTGCTTAAACCACAATTACATTTGATCACTTTATGAAATAACCATGAGCGCATGCCACACTAAAAAGCTTATTAATTTAAAGGAACCACTTAAACTTGTACCAATAGATATGCTAGATGATACAACAGATGCAACCTAGACAACCTAAAAAACATATTTGAGAACATTTTAACACCCAAATCGACACACATAACAGATCGCAAACCACCTGTCACCTGTGTATTTTCTAGTAGCAACTCACCCACGAATACCAAGAGCAGCCCCGAATTTTCTAGTACCAAAATCTGGAGTTCAGATGATTAATCAAACGAAAATATTCTGAGAATAGAACACGTACCTTGAGCAGGAGTGTCTTGAGAGAAGGGTTCGTATTGTTGCTCTGCAGTTGATTCAGAAACAAAACTTCTAGTAAATTAAAGAACCCAAATTCTTATTTCAAAAAAAAAAAAAAAAGAACCTAAATTCTACACCTTACCATAAACTTGACAAAGGCTAAGAGTTCAAAAACATCCCGAAACACCACCACTATAACACCATTAGATCAACATAATACTTTGTCATAGAAAAAGACACCAAAAGTTTTTCATCCAGCACAATAATTCTGATAACCTTTATCAAATTTTCGCCATTCATCATAAAACAAGCATATGAATCACTGAACTTCTATTACACTTTGTATACAAATAGTAAAGCATTTTATCATCATCATCAAAGATACAATACAATTAGTTGTGATGAGTTATCAAATACACAACCCAAGTCACCAATATATCATATAATATATCATTCCTTTTGTATTAGTTACTAGAGAATGGGTTTTTTTGGTACATTAGGCTTCCAAATTGATGTCCAATTAATCCTAAACTCTCAGAACCCCTACCCCTGGAGGAGATAAATCGCCAGTCTCCATGTGGTAAAGAATGGATTTTTAGGAACATAGCATTTCAATTTTAGATGGATCCAATTCAGAATATCAAATTAGGGCATGAATTTGGTACCTTAGGTTATGTAACAGGCAAACAAAGACATTGCATATTTGCATGTAACTATATGGATACCTGAAATCGGAATTGGAGCAGGAATAGCGGTGGGCGGAATCGGAACCTCCTCCGCCGCCGGCGGCAAATCCTTCCGGGGACTAGCAACGCCGGCCTCCTCCTGACCCGATTGCTCAAAATCCGAAAACAGCCCATCATCAGCCGCGGCGCTTCTCCCGCTATCGAACAAGGTTTCCGGGTCCGGGTCAACCGACGGGCCCAAAGCCAACGCCAACGCTCCGGTGACCTCCTCGGCGGCGGCGGCGGCGGAGTCGCCGCGGTCGAGGATATCGTAAACCTCCCGGTCGAAGAAGCCGGGAAGCTTCCTCTCGCGGCGCAAATCGTTCCTCATGACCCAAAACGACTCCGTTTCCTCCCGTATCTGCGTCTCCCACTCCTTAATCTTCTTAAAATCCCCGGCCAGATTGCTCCACCGTTTCCGGCACTGAACCGGCCCCCGGTTCACCCCGTGCCTCTTACAGTACGACGAAACCGACGCCCACTTCGGCTCCACTTGACCCGACCCGAATTCCATCCCCGCCGTCCTCCCCCTCCTCACCCGACTCTCCGCCACTCTCTTCCCCTGTATAAGCACCAAAATCTCCTGCCTCGTCCACCTCGGCAACCTCGGCGCTTTACTCCCATCATCCCCGCCGTTCACGGCGGCGGCGGCGGCCACCAATCGCCCCCCACCGGCCTCCGTCTCCGGCGTCCGAGCCAAGCTCAACCCCTCAAGCGCCATACGCGGAAAAATCGCTTTTCAAAACAAACAATTGGACTAACTAAACGGGGCAGAGTATCGTAATTCGTAACGGCGTTTGGGTTTCAACGGCCCCGTTTACAGAAACGGGTCATTACTTCATTACTCTAATACTCTCTCCTATCAAGAAAGGGGCAGAGCTAAAGGGGAGAGAGATTTTCTTCTTCTTCTCTTCTTCTTTTATTTTTATTTTTATTGATTGATTGATTTTTTTTTTCTTTTTTACTTACTGCTTCTTCTTCTTCTTAATATACACAAATTAGCTACCCCTTAACCCTAATTAGGGTTTTAAGCTGTACTTTAATTGCATGATTGAGACCACCCTTATCTTTAATCTTTTGGGCAATCAATGCCATTTATTATTTTAAGGTTACTTTCTTTGTTAGAGGGCACCCTCCCCCTCCCCCTTGACAAAACAACAAAATTTTAATATTAGGATCAACCAGTCAAATTAGTCGGACAATTAACTCAGAAATTAACATATTTTAAGTCTGATAATTGTCTATTGACCTTCTTAATTTACTTTCTTATAGTCATTTGGCAGTTAAGGTTACTAGGTTGATTTCATACTGAACGCATTTTCGAATAGCGGTGGGGTTTTTTGTGAATAAAAGGAAATGAAAAATCTGTTATCTTTCAATTTAAGGTTGTCACTTTCGATTGAGTGGAATTTTGTTAGGGTACACGCGATATGATTGGCCAAAATTTCTTTAGGTTATCCATTGTTTTATTGTCCAATCAAAATGGATTCTTGTACAAATTTGTGCAGTACTATATTACTCTGTGATACTACTGCACTCTTCTCATCTTTGGTCAACATATCATTTTTTTTATGAAAAACATTTTATGATTTTTCGCACGTTCCATTAGCCCTTATGTTGATACGGATTAGATTTAGGCATTGTAAAGGATCTATGGAAATGGGGAGTGATACTCTCCCTGTTTGGTTCGTGAAAAATAATTAAATTTAAATTTTATAAAAATTAAGTTATTTGAAATATTAATTTCATTATTTAGTTGGTAGAAAATATATATTAAAAACGATTGGTATAAACTATAAAGATCCAAACGCTACAACATAATAAAAGATACGTGAGAGGAATATAATAATTCAAGTTGTTACCTTTTTTTCTAAAGGTGTCAAAAATAAAATTCCAATTGATTTCTAGTTTACAGTAACAAAATCGTAATATAATCACAAAATTTATAAGATTTCTTATCAAAATATTCAAAGAAAAATAGATTAATAAATAAAAGGAAAAGATTCCTCAAGACTCAAGATAAAGTCAGGACATATCGAAGATTAAAAATAAATAAATTAATATAATGTAAAATTTACATATTTCCCACTCAAAAAATTTGTTGGTTGCAAAAAGTAAAACCAAACCATTTATAAACAAATCCAAGATTCTTATGAATTCAACCAATCATCATCCACCAGACAATAATACTATTGATGATTACTACGTACAACTATCCGAATTCATTTATAAAAAAGAAGACAGCAGTATTGTAAAAATATACGCTACCAGATAATGAATAAAGGTGATCCACTTGTGACTTTTGTTTCCCACCTCTCACTACCCTATTCCCCTAGAATAATTAAGCACCTAATATTGTTATTTAAACTTGAGGCTAAGCAATGGCTACCTGGTCCCTCAAATGGCAACTTTTTTTTTCCACTGTCTAAGAGTGTAGACTGAGTAAATTTCATTTTGATTTAATAATTTTGTAAATTGCAAAAAGAAAGAAATTATGTCACTGGCTCGATTGAAAGAGTGTTAACAATAATTAAACTCGTAATATTTAGGTACTAGAGTCATGCTCTACTGACTCGACCACTCATTTCAAGACACGGGCAACCTTTTTTTTTTTTCCTCAGTATTCAAGGGTGAGCGTCGGATAAACTTTACTCATGTGTAGTATCATCACACATTAGAGGTAAATCTCACTAGGAAGATTAGACCTTGCACACTAGGTTGGATCGAGAAAGTGTTGGCAAAAATTGAACTCTTTAGTGAATGAGAAACATCACTTAATATTTGCTTATAGTTGTAGGGTGGGGATTTGATCTCTATCATGAACAATGAGGGTTTTGGTTTGGGATGGACTCCTTGTGTACAGAAATATGCATGCAGTTTGGTATTAATTTTCAAAGCTAATTAAATTGACTTGATTTACCTTTTTATTGGCTTGGGGTCCGTTCATGGAATTCAATATATAATCCGACAAAATAAAAACACTTGAGTTATTGTTATTATTTAAAAAAAAAAAAAACTCGTGACATTTAGGTACGATACGAAGTCGTATTCTAATCAAATCACTCTTTTGGGAGGTAGGGGTGACTTTATGTAGTGGTTAATGGGGATGGTTGGATGGATAAAAATTTGTTTGGAAAAAAGTAATGACTAAAGAGCACTTGGCTTTCTGTAATTAAAAATGATTTTGGACTAAGTCTCAATCAAAGTGTGTAATTATTTAAGTAATAATACTCCTAAACGGAAGCTTACAAAGTTGGATTTGGAAGCATTTGGTTTTAAGGACCAGAGGGGCACTTAAGGGTTAGTGAGATGTCGCATTCTTTCTCCTCATCATCTAGGTAGGACCACCCTCGATGCCCTTCATGGGCCTTGGCGAATAAATACTTCAAGCCCAATTTCTCTCCCTTCAGCCCATTACAACTTGCTTCTTCTAATCTAGGCAATACGAAAATCAATAATTATACCATGGATCCGTTGCACCTTTGACTCGTGTCTATTTACGTACTGAATGTTCACATTTGACATATTAAATGTTTACAATTTAAATTGTGAACATTCAATATCTAAAATGGTCAAGAGATTATGGTCTAGTGATACCAAGTTACACTCTCATATAGAAGGTTGTGTAACAGAGTATGTCGCCTCTCAGTCAATACTGTTAAATCTCTAATATTTTACTATTGAACATGTATAATATATAAATATAAATGTACAGTCTAACTATAAGTTTAAACTTTTAGTTGACACATAACGTATCATTTAATTTAATATCAAAATCTAGATTATCATCCAGGTATTGTTTAAAATTTAAAATTTAAACTTTTAATTGAAATAAATTAAATCATTCAATTAATGCAATTTCAAATCTCTTACCAGTAAACTAATTTGTGTTTCTTCTTTAAGAAATAAAAAAATTTCCTCAAGTTATAAATAATTTATTTAAAAAATAGTACGGCTAATAAAGAGGAAAAGGACAGAGGTGGTTGAAAGCAAGAAAAGGGTGAAATTACTTTTTGTGTTGGGAATAATTTTTGAGAAGCAATCAGTATAGTAAACAAAAAATTGAGCAAAGAATGAGAATACGACAAGAAAGGGCAACAGCGGTTTCCCAGAACCTTGAACTTTGGGTCGCCTTATACTCCATTCACCAAACGAAACCACATATCGCTTTTTCCCACCTGTCTGCCCTTCTGCAGAAAACACCCACAAGTTTACGATTTGTGACCTCATCAACATTTTTTTTTTATAAATAGATTAAATTTATTAACTCACGGGGCTAAACTAATCATAATCTTTCAGAACTTCTGTCCAATAGCGTTAGAGGAAATAAATTGTGAATTATCTAGTCAATTATCAATTTCCACCCCTAACACCCTGGCCACAAAGAATCTTCATTATATTTGATCAATTTTTTGGTCTTAGGATCTTTCCGTGACCCATGTTGGTAGAAAACTGCAGGTAATTACCCCTTAAACAATTGAACTAATAGGTTTCAAGAAAAAGGGCGATCGACGACTGTTCTTCTATCGTTGGTCGCTAGTATTTCCCATGTTATTATCAATGCTGACGGTCAACAACAAATGACAACGGTCAATGGTAGTTAGCAATAGTCAACGACGTCATACTTACCGATCATCCGCTGGTTATTAGTAAATTGGACTCATTTGACTGATTTTAATAAATGAAGTACTTAATTGCATTTTTTAAAAGTTTAAGAGTCTAATTACACTTTCGTATAAAGTTTAAATGTGTATTTAACCATTTTCCCAAAATAAAATATCAAAGAAGTGCAAAAAAAATTATTTTTCTCAAATTTGAGAAATTCATTTTTTTTTCATTAAAATAAATTATCACTCAACTAAACAAGATAAAATGTGCCAAAGACCTTGTGGTCTAGTGGCATTTGATATCCTGGTTTACACTCCCACATGGATAAACTGTGCTTCAGATCTGCCTTTTCCAATTCTCAGTGGAGGCAATTATAAACTGTTCTTCAGTCAATAGTCCTCAAAAACCAAAAAAAAAAAAACAAGGTAAAATTTCTCCATTAAAGTATTCTTATATGAACCAAACATGCCATAAAAAAGTAACTTTTTTTTTTTACACATTTACGACAAATTATGCTATGGACATGAGTCTACCTTACAAAGTTGATATGGGTTCATGTTCACAATTTTAGAACTCTTTATTCATAATTTTAGATCTCAATATACAAAAATTACATTACTCAATATTCACAATTTTGTTATATATACTGTTGAATATAGAGTATTGTGAATATAGAATTTTGTAATTGTGATCAAGCGTCATAGTTGTGGCCTTCCTAAGTGAGAGGTAACAGGTTCGATTTCCTCCAGTGGGGGCAACAAAAAATATGAATAGGGACCGGATCCATAACATAACAACCGTGGATTTAGAGGGTGCATCAAGGACGATATAGACAATAACAATGTGTCACGTTGGAATTGGACCTTCATTCTAAAAGACAAATAACACTATTGGATGCATTAATTGGGAAAATTATTTATACCTACCAAACAACTATTAATCACTATTCACTACGGGTTAAACTTTTGATTTATTTAATTTTGTTTATTCTTGATTAGACTTAACAATTTAAAATAGTTGATAATTGAATTGTTATTATGACTATAGTAATATTGGAGGATTGACTTTGGTAAAGTGTATCATGTTAAATAATTATAGATTACGCTTTTCATCTAATATAAGTTAAGCTTTTGCAGTACGACTTGATCGAGTCTAAAAATAATGAAAATACCATTGCCATACTAAGGAAAAATATCAATCAAATTAGTGATGGCCCCATAAAATGTGATAATTTTCATTAGCCAATCATTAAACTTGTCATGAATAAAAAAGTTTAAATAAAATAGCGAAATGTCACATTGGGATGGGCACTTTTTGTGCATAAGTGTATAATTTAGTGTTGAGTACAATTCTTATATCATGGACCAAGGTCCATTTTGCATTGTAGATCCTGGTCCAAAAATTATGTGTCTCTAATTGATATATTTTGTACATGCCGTTAAACCGTTTATATGCTTGTAAGTAAATTAAAGGCACATAACATATTAAATATATACATATAAAATGGTGGCTAGCTAACTACAGTCTACATACACATAATACATTGTTAACATACATATTTTGTATCTGCAGGTAACATTTTATGTGTACGTAGTTACCATTTTATGTGCCTTTAATTTATTTACAGGCATATAAACTATTAATTGCAAGTACAAAATATATCAGCCTCATGCACATAATCGAAATGTTATTTTGAACTAGTGTCCATAATGCAAGGTAGACATTGGTTTAAGGTAAGATTGGCCGTACTAAGTATCAAAGCTAAATTGACTTAATTTATCTTCTCATAGGCTTGAACACGGGTTCATACCGGGATTAAGGATTTAGTATGGTGAACTCGGATATCAAAAGTTATCAAAAAATCAAAAAAAAAAAAAAAAAGGATGATCAAGCTCTTAAAAAATGTGATTGAAAAGGTGAAGCATAATATAATGTTCATACTTGATATCACGAGTTTGATTAAATATTGATATTTTTCTTGTTATTGTAAAACTTTCTAATGAAATTTAGCGAGGGAACATTACAACTAAATATAGTCCTGATTGTGTTTTTTTCACCGTCCTCGTCGTTATCGACTTATCGATATCATTGTTGCCGCACTACACTGCCATGGGACCAAATCTTATGTTTACGTTAATTATAATTTTATTTTTTTTAAGAAGTTATTTTTCTTTTTAACTTGTCACATTAACATATAGCTGACCTAATGGTTGCAACTAACAGAGTTTACAATTGTCGTTAACTGTCACATTTTTAATAATAATGATATATGAAAATTAAATTAATGATACATGGACTAACATAAACATTTTATAGTACAAAAATTAATTACATATTTAAACTATTATGGAAATTGTTTTAAAAACAATAAAATCAAAGAATAAATGAGCTAATTTTTTGGTACATAATAAATAAACTGTACTAATTAAATCTTTTTATTTAAACAATTATTATTTTCTTTAGTATAAATGTATAATTGTTCATTAATTAATATGGTATTAAAGAGGAGGATGACCTAAATACATTGGCCAATGATCTTGTGGTCTAATGGCACCCGATTGCACCTCCCATGTGGAAGGCGGGGGGTTCGAGTCTCAGTGGATGCGCTACAGTCAATAGTACTAAAAAATTAATTAAATAGAAAAATAGAAAATGACAAGATATATTATTAAATTTGTATAAGTTGTGGGCGTAAATGTACAAAATTGCAACACGTAATACAAGATTAAGATTGTACACAAGAGAGTTGTTCTCGGTCCTTCTTGTATGATTCTCAGGCTCACTATTAATTATTATATTGATAATAAAATGAAATATGATTCCATCAATAATAATATTCCGATCAAATGAAATACAAAGGGAGGGAGTACGTAAAAAATATAGGTTTATGCTTAATCCAAATATAAATTATTGCTGATTTAGACTCTAAAATACATGTATCACATATATAACAGTAGAGTACTAATAAATATCTTAACAGAAAATTGTTAAATATACACTACTTTTTATTGTTTGTCAATACAACATTTTAACACACGATATATATTGTAACATTTTCCTAATTAAATATAGTATAAGAAAACAATGAATTTCACAATCATGCATGGGAGCGGAAAGGGACGACACATGTTTGGCTTGTGAGAAGGGTACAAATTATAATATATATACATCTTCCGTGACCAAATTAAATGTGCATTATTTTAATGTTTGTATTCGTAAACAAGTAAAAGAAAAATTGAATAAAAGAACAACGACTAAGCAATAACAAACAAAACGTATAGGGATCGGATAAAGTACAAATATACCATTGTATTATTTGAGAACAAACAATTAAGCCATCGAACTCGAATAACCCTCAAATAAGCCATGAACTCGGAAAAACAAAACAATTAAGTCACTGAAACCAGAAAAAAGAGCAATTAAACCATTTTTAAAACTTCCAGCGACAATTTCGGCGACCGGCGACGACTCGGGAGAAGGCGACCAGAAATGGTCGCACTCGCCAGAATTTGTCGTCGAAAGTTTTAAAAAATGGGTTAATCTTTTTATTTTTCGAGTCAACAGTGGCCTCCACTGAGGCTCGAACCCACTCCCATCATCAGATGATGGGAGTGAAAATCGGGACACCGGGTACCACTAGACAGACTACAAGGTCTTTGGCATTTCAGTAGCTTAATTGCTTTGTTTTTCCAAATTCAGTGGCTTATTTGAGGGTTATTCGATGACTTAATTCCTTGTTCCTAAATAGTATGATGGCTTATTTGTAATTTATCCCAAATGTATATAAATTAAAAATAGTGTGATTGAATATAATGTGACTTTTTATTGATCTACTTTCTAATAAATAGAATCATTTGTAGGTTACGAGTTCGATTCTTATTAACACTCTTAAACGACCCTATTTGTTGATTTATATACGTACACTCTTGCTTTATGTGTAACGAACCAACTACTTTATTTGTTTATATCCATATATTATACTATATAATGAGAAATCATGACAACATATCAAATTATTTGTATCTCTCTAATTTTTGTTGGGAATCAATCACAAACATAGAAATATGATGCAGACATATAAATGGCTACAAATACTTTGTAAAGCTGATAAGATTTTGATGCAATAATTCATGCATGTGTGATGATTAGTTATTTACTCAATTTTGCTAGACTATCCAATTGGACCCTATCTTTGAAAAAGAGCAAATTAAAGAAATATGCAGAAAGTTTGCTTATGGAGAGCGAGCTTTGCCTTCCAGCTCTTGAAGCGCAGCTATATATATAAAATTCAACCATATCACATGTTGCATGTTTGAAGATATTTATAGAATACAAGCTAGAGATAAGAGTCATAGTCAAACTAAAACTACATAAGGATAAATACAACTATACAAGTACAACATATATCACCTCCTTAACTTAGAAACAACAAAAAGAATGGTGAAAAAAAATATTATTCTAATCATTCTATTTTACGTGTCTAACTTGATTAAAGATATTCAATTAATATTATTTCAAAATTTTGTAATTGATAACATTATTCGGTTTGGAGTAGGGGTCGGAATACACTTCGTATCAAGCACTTGGTAAACAACTTTTGTTAAATAGAAGAAACTATTTATGTCGATAACTAGTTAATAGCTAGTTTAGGTATAAGAGAAAATAGCTTGTTACTATTGTCAACTAAGCTCATGGTGCCCTTTATTTTAATTGATATAGTGTAGGTGAATTAGAATCCCTCACAGGCTAATAGAGTGTCCTATTTATTCTAGAGAAGTTGAGAGTAACATGTTGAAGAGCTGCTAATGGAGTTGGCATGGTGTGTGGCGACTGATGCTCAAGTTAATCATATCACATAATAATCATTTATATGATGGTTGGTTGAGAAGGGCTCACATGCGCACAACACTCATGCTTTCAAGCTAGTAAAATTGCTCAATACACTCATTAGTAATATACTAATATTTAGTTTAATATATATTGGTATATATACTTTTTTTTTTTTTTGTAATGAGAAAAATTCGATGCTAAATAAATCTACCTAACAACAATATACCATCACACGTATACAATGTGTAATCTTTTATGTCGATCGCAACATAAAATTTCAACTCAAACAATAAATCCTTGATTACATGTGTTAACATAATATCTATGTATTGCCCACATGATTTAAGCATAAGAACATAATTAGTTTTTTATTATTTTACATGTTATTATGGGAGACGATGAGATTTACCCACCTAGCTTCTCGATTAATATAAAATAATAATTATACATGTATTTTGACTAATAATTTAATCTTTTGATAGATATTAAAAAAAAAATTAATGCATACATGCCTTAAAAATGTGTTTAGCCAATAGAGTAATGCTATACACCATTCTTAAATTTTTTCTCCAAATTTTCTCTCATGACGTTACTTTATCTGATTGAACTTTTTAGTATTTGATGGTTAACTAAGTTTAATTTTCAACCAATTCATGAGTATCCTGGAAACAATTATAATGCCATGTAACAAGTGTCAAAATACCCTTGTCTATGGTGTGTTTGTAGGAGATTATTTGCATGAATTTGTGTTTCTTTGGGTGTATTTGATGAATATTATGCCTTAATTGGTCAAATGTGTGAAATATATAGTGAATAATTGAGAGGTGCAATTGTTATTTTCAAGAAATTGGAGCTCAAGGAGGGGTATTGTGGTCATTTTGGAGCTATAAAGGGGACATTTAGCTAGATGAACATTTTCACGACTAAATGCGCCCTCGTGTAAGCGTTTATGCAGAGAAAGGCAAAAAGTTTCACGCACCGTTCCACGAAAGTGAGAACAAATTAAAAGCTATGAGATTGGGAGAAAGTTGCACGAGCAGAATCACACTCGTGCAAAGCTTCACACTGGAAAATTAAAGGCATAAAGTTTTACGAAGCATCTCACGAACGTGCAAGGCATTCAATTTTTTAGAAAGATTTCACAAGCACTGTCATGTACGTGCAAGCATTTATGAAAGGTGAAGCGCGGAGTATTTAGAGGACTTTAATGAGTTGACTTTGTAACTTTAATTTATACTTAGATTTCACTTTACACGCCTAGCTATAGCTTTGGATTGTACTTCAATTCTAGAAAGAGAAAGGTTCTAGGGTTTGAAAACACATTGACAACTTGCCTTGGATCTTAGAGCTCAACTCTTGATTGATTGAAGAGATTTTTTTTTTTTGAAAATATTTGATTGAAGAGATTTGATTAATGCAATTTGTAATTGAGCTAAGTTTTCTACTATGAATTCTCATTTCTTTTACTCTATAATTCCATTTCTTACTTGCTCAATTATGGTCGTGATTGCTAAGATCATGAGCGGCTAGGCATTGTGGGGAATTGGTTTTGTTTTACTTGCAGGATAGCATGAATGCTCTTTGATTGGTATTATGAGGTGTAATTGTGCCTTGATGGATAAGTCTTTTGTTGAAAGTGGATTACGATGTTACCTCTTGTGCATTGAACGTGCGCTTTGCACAAGAGAATCTAGGTAAAGTAGTGCTTGCCAAGGAATTGGGAGCAATTCTTAGCCCTTCCATTTGCAATTCTTACCTTATGTTTGAAAATGAAGCTCGGAAAAAGACGAACACAAGATTTTCAATAAAATGCCCCGGGGGATTAAAGTTGCTACACAAGTAAACTCGAATCCTTTGGGAGGCCAAGAACCTTGGCAATTGATGTTAGTCTTCCAAGTGTCACAATTCAAGTACATCTTGACATTTAGTCCTCTACGGTTGATTCTCCATGCCTTCAATCAAGGGGAGCTATTTCAATCCCTTAAACTTATTATTCTGGATTCTTTGGTTACTTGCTTCCATTTATTGCTTTATATGCTTGCCTTAATGCTCGTTGGTTACACGTTCCTTCTTGATCTTTATCTCAATGCTTGCACCTAGCTTCGCCAAGCCTCTTTGCACTTGTGATTAACCTTTGCTACTCACTCCAAGTTGTTATCCTTGAGATACGAAATCCCAGAAAATCTTTATTCCTCACTTGCTTTCCATCCACCGCATATTACACCGTTGTCACCATGTCATAAAGAAAAATACAGGAAACGAAAATAGTGTTATTCTAACCAATATCTACATGTAAGTACATATGACAATGGGGTACTCAAAACATACATATGACAATGGGATAGGGGTAGGTAGTATACCCCATTCCCGTCCATTTGATGAATTTTTGGGGACAGAAAATCTTTACTCCAGTCAATTCTATAGTCAAGCTAGTAATTTAGTGCAATTTTTAATATTGAAGTAAAAAAATAAATATCCTCAGAATTGTAACACTAATCCAGGTTTGAATTGTAACACAAATTGTAACAGATTAATGTTTATTTAATTATTTAATGCTATCATAGTATCATAACTTCTTTTTTAAAAAATGATTTTTGCACGGGGTTTTTAATCATGAGCACCTCAAATAAATGTATAAACCTTTATGTACTTGGTCCGTTTATTTTATAAGCTATGTTGGAAAAAGTATGAATCACACTGAACTACTATGTATATTTTAGTAAAATAATAATAATGATGATGATGATGATAAATATAATAATAATAATAATAATTAAAAAAATAATGTTTTAGAACTTGCTGTCAAGTGATAGAAAGTATAAACTAATTAAGAATATAATACAATTACTATTAAATAGAAAGCAATTTTGTTTGAAAATTAATGATTAGCGAATTACGTTATTCGTTATCTCTTGACTCCGTGATAGTATTAGTTATTTGTATAAATTTTTTTAATGAAATTAGTTATTGATTGGGATGTGACTCAAACTTGAAACCTCTAAAAAGAAAGTAATAGAGATATCATCGGACCACAAGCTAATTAGTTGTAACATGTAAATGATTTTTAAGTACATTGTTATATTTTAATAACAACAATTTATTAATTATATAATAATTTTGTAATAAATAAAATTTGATATTTTGTTATTTTAAAGAACGTTATTTATTTATTACATGTAACAAGAATTTTACTTCTTCACTAAAATGTTGAATCTCCAATCCCAATGGTCCTCTACACCCCGACTTGACAGAACATTTAGGAGGTTGTAAATCACCGTAGCTTAGTGACTCAACAAATAGGGTCAAATGCTTATGCGCACAAGGGATTTGTTTATTTTGGACATAATTCTAGCAGTGCGATGAATATGTCATAAAATAAAGTAGCATAAAATTAAAATGTAAAGAATAAAATGGCTAATTAAAGAAAGGGTACCTTAATGGAGTTATTGAAAGTGGATTAGTTGGGAAACATACATGATTGCAGGGGCCTAGTGGAGTCCTAAGCTAATTGCATGCTAATTATTCAACTTTATCTTTTTTGAGTTAAATGACAAATAATTGTAATTGATCTGCACACTACTCTTTGTAAAGGCAAAAATTTAAAATAAAATAAAAATTGAATGTAGAAAACAAATACACACATGAGCTTAGTTGATTCCGATGAAAAGTGAGGTTGCGATGGTAATAGAGGTAGGGAGAGTGTGAAAGAATAATTTATAAAATGTTTACTAAATAAAAATCTCAAAAAATATTTTTTTGCAAACATTTATTTCCATTGACAAATATTACTTTTCATTTGTTTCATTTTTTGTTGAATATCCAAAAAAAAAAAACAGAGAAAATAACTTAAAAACAAGATAGCGGAGAGTGATAGAGTGAAAAAAAAAAAAGATTTAGAAAATATCTTTTGAATAAAATTCTCAAAACAAATTTTCTATCAAAATGAATTATTTTTTCTTTGAGTATAATAAATAGTTTTTGCTGATTTTATTTTCATTGAATAGCTTCTTCTTCTTCTTCTTCTTTTTTTTTGGGATTTTCAAATACACCATTAACAAAAGTAATTTATATTTTGATTATCAAATTAAATGAGAAGTTGATGTATAAACATTATTGTCGGTCAATAAAAATGATTTTAAAAAACTTTGTTTTATTAAAGATTTATTAGTAAAAAAATTCAAACATTATTTCCCATTCAAGCAACTAACCGGAAACTCCATTAATGGCGTGCAAAGGTGATTATTATAACAACAAAATCAATGAGCAATAACCCAATGGGGTAGCTCAAGTGACAAATGAGTTATTTTTGTGAGAAAATTTTTGGTCACACAAGTGACGATTTCCGGTGAAAGACCCGATAAATTTAGGTGTGTAGAGATAATATACCAATAGTTATACCATGGACCTGGTGAACCCGTCACAATTTACATACGGAATGTTCATAATTCAAATTGTGAACATTCAGTATATAAATTGTGTATTTTGAACCCGAATCTACATTACAATGTGGATCCGCTCCGGTCCACGAATAATTTGCCAGATACAATAAAGGAAAATGGATTATAGGTCATAAGTGCAATAATAATGCATTATATTGGGGCATTATATATCTTATCATATCTTATACGGAGTAGAAATGTATTTAATTTTTTAAAAAAGGATGAGAAATGTTGGGGAAAGTACAAGTAGAAGAAGCAGGACTGGGTGTACTGACTGACACCTCTTTTGGACGTTCAAAGCTGTGGATGAAGGAAGGAAACAGATTTTGGATTGAGATGCAGTAGGTACGTGTGCAGTTACTAGTGGTTGTCATTTTCTAATTTCAGATATATAACAGTGTTGGATCAACTCTGCCTCAGTATATACTTGCCAATCAAACACCTTTTGTTGTTGGGTTAATGTAAACCAGAGGTTTTTTTTTTTTTTGAAAACTAAACCAGAGGTTTCTTAAATATTTCAGTTACAACTTTGTGTACTTCGAAAATGTACGATATTACTTAGTGTATACTCTTAAATATTTTAGTTGTATCTTTTTATATTTCGGAAATGTACAATATTGCTTAATGTATATTTTTAAGTAGTGGTTGTATGGTTTTTTTTTTTTATTTGTCATTTTAAAAAATATGATGTTTTACTTCTTATTTGCAAAACATTAGAAAAATATAATTTTTACCGCTAGTTTGGTTTGTGGAAAATAATTATGTAAAGTAAATTTTATTTCTCTTTAAATTTTAAATAAAATGTATCTCAATAAAATACTTTATTGGGAACCAGATAAGTCGTTAGTGTTTAAATTATACTATAAGCACGTTACTTTTAGTTTAAGACTATGTTTGAAAACCTGAAGAAAAACTAAGGACAATAGAAAACAAGTGTGACTCAAAAGAAAATAGTCTTATTTTTCTGGAAAACAACTTTCCCTTTTTGGAGGAAGTCATTTTCCTAAGCGACGTCTTCGTTCTTCTTCTCCCTAAACCTACTAGCCAACTGTTGTTGCCCTTGTTGCCAGCCGCTATCACACCCCAAATCCGGCCAGGTCATTGCTGTTCGTCATTAAGCATATCGATGGACAAATTGACAAAAACTAACTGTAACGAAAAATTTTGTTAAATTGCTTGATGTATAACATAAATTAGCTAAATAATCAACACATCAGTTATACTCTCTCAATGTGTAGAAGCTGCATTGAATTCTAGGGATGTGAAAAAAAAAATTGGATCAATTAAATAAAATTAATTATTGTTAATAATCATGTGGTCTAGTGGCACAAAGTGGTTCTCCCAACATGAGAGGTTATAGGTTCGAGCTTTAGTGGGACAGGTTGTAACATAGTTCATAGTTTGAAGTATTCAAAATACTAGAATATTTTGAATTTTGGTTCGGTTTTATTTTTGTAGTTCACTTTTTTTTTTTGGGTCATTTTGATTTTCCGTTGATTATCAATTATGTTTGAAATCGCCCAAAATATTGAAGATGAACTTTGCCTCTTTTAATTTAGTATTTATATATTTTGTTCAAATTATAAATGAAAAATAGTCGAATAGGCCCTTGGACTTTTGACAAACAAATAATTATACCATTGAATTTTAAAAAGTTCCGATTAAACACTTAAACTTAGAAAAATCATCCATCCAAACCCTATTTACTATTAAATATTAATGAGCATGTTATTGGTAAAATTATGATGACATGACATGATTTTTATTTACATATTAGTGTTGACTGTCAATATGAAGAAGGATGTCACCCTCTTCAACTGTGCGTTGACTGTGCGATGATAGTCGTTGGATTCCTTCTTCATATATGAAAAAAGACATCACCCTCTTCAACTGATGAATGTGGCTTTGAACATGATACCGACGATAATGACGAGGTGGCAATGGATTTGGAAATTATGATTTTAAAAAAATAATTTAACCGATAAGATTATCGGCTAATGGGTCTTAATGTTAGAGAATATAGACTATTACATTTATATGGTAATAGCACCGTTAGAAGCAGTTAATAACAAACTCTAATAGGTTGTTAATAACATCCTTACGACCAAGGAGATTCGGATTAATAACAACACCTAATAGGTTGTTAATGACATCCTAACGACCAAGGACATTCAGATTAATAACAACCTCTAATAGGTTATTAATAACATCCTAATGACTAAGGATATTCAGATTACAACAGCTACAGACGTACAAATATCCAAAATATTACATCACACATAAAGTAACCAAGTGAAGAATTCTGTTAAATTAACTGACAAAAACTGACTGGTAACTGTAGTGTTAGTTAGAACACTTATGATTAATCGGTTGGTCAGTTATAAGGTCTGATTGAAATTTTGAATACAAAATTCATTGTTTATATTTAATTGAAATTATTTTTGAAATCGATCAAAATATCGAAGATGATTTCTTGTTTAATTGAATGAACTTTGCATGTTTTAATTTAGTATTTATTTATTTATTTTTTCAAATTATAAAGGAAAAATAGTCAAATAGACTATTGGACTTTTGACAAACAAATAATTATACCATTGAATTTTAAAAATTTCAAATTAAACACTCAAACTTAGAAAATTTGTCCATCTAAACCCTATTTACTATTAATGAACATGTTATTGGTAAAATTATGATGACATGTCATATTTTTGTTTACATATTAGTGTTGACTTCCAATATGAAGAAGGAGGTCACCCTCTTCAACTATGCATTGACTGTGCGATGATAGTCGTTGGATGCCAAGGACGCCACCCTCTTCAACTGATGAATGAGGCGTTGAACATGACAACGAATGACGATGCGACAATGGATTTGGAAATTTTAGATTTTTTTATAAAATAATTTAACCGGTAAGATTATCGGCTAAATGAGTCTTAATGTTAGAGAGTTTAGGCTATTACATTTATATGGTAATGACACCGTTAGAGTCAGTTAATAACAAACTCTAATACGTTGTTAATAACATCCTAACGACCAAGGAGATTCGGACTAATAATATTCTCTAATGGGTTGTTATTGACATCCTAACGACCAAGGAGATTTAGATTAATAACAACCTCTAATAGGTTGTTAATAACATCCTAACGACCAATGATTTTCAGATTACAACAGCTGCAAACGTGCAACTATCCAAAACATTACATCACACATAAAGTAACCAAGTGAAGAATTCCGTTAAGTTAACTGACCATAACTAACTCATAATTGTAATTTTAGTTAAATCAGTTATGATCGATCAATCAGTTGGTCAGTTATAAGATCCCGCTGAAATTTTGAATATAAAATTCATTAATTATATGTTACTATATTTATATATAAGCTTGAATCTAAAATTTAACATTTTATTTAAATATAAATTCAACATCTATACCATATCATAAAATAATATGACATTTTAATATTTGGGAATATGATCTTTTAAATTTCATATGACTTATATTGAAGTGAACTATATCCTATAAAGAATATTATATAGTGATTTCAATATAAGAGATTATAATTTTTTTATGACATACATGATATAACATAATTAACATTTGGTACTTTATTACTGTGATTAATCCATATTTGACCTTGGTAAAACTGGCAATTTTTCATAATTAATTAATGAATAACATGATGACAGCTGCTTAATGTAACAAACCGGCAAGCCTGTCCTAACCTGATTACAATGGATAAGGACTTAACGTCTGTTAATCACTTTAACGGCTACCGGCCATCCCTCGTTTCTCATGCTTATAGTCTGTTGCGTGTAGTTTTTCATTTTTTTTTCTTTTAATTATATACATATATATATATTTCTCTCTCCTCTCTCTTCTCTGATTGTTAGATTAGCTCGTCGGAAATTCTCGGAGTCTGGTCTTCCTTAACAGTCCTCCGGTCTCATTTTCTTCTTCTTTTTTTAATTTTTATTTATATATATAATTTTTTTTTCTTTTTTAGTTTTTGTACTTTGTGGTCAGTTTCAATTCTAATCAAAGGCCACTCAGTCTCCGAATTTTCTTTGTTCTATTTTTTATTTTCATTTATTTGTGTCTGAATTTGGTTTTTTCTCTCTCTAGAAAGAGAGGTAGGAGAGAGAGGGGCGAGGACTCGGAACCTCCGTCGTCCGGCGCTCACCGGAAAATTGAGAGCGGCCGGCCGGATAGACGAGGAGTTTCTGAGGGAGAAAGAGACAGCGATTGCTTGCAGAGGAGAGGGGATTATAGGGAGGAAATTGAGATTGTGTAATATATTCATAGAATACCTGTGGTTAACGTGCAATGCAGGAAAAACAGAGGAGAGAGAAAGGCATCGAAGCTTTGGAGGTTCTTGCACGGCACAGAAACCTAGATCTCTTCTTCAATCTCCCGTCCTTCCCTTGCCTTATGCCGTAATTTATTCGAATTTTCTCTCTCTGGATTTCTTAAGCCTCACTCCGTTGCCTTTCTATAAAATCTGCTTTGCTGTTGTATCTCTTTCTCTCTCTATTTTTTTGTTTGAAATTCCCCTTCTGGTTTGGTTCTTTTTGTTCTCGGCATCTCTGGTTTTTTTGTGTCCTCGGAGATGGTACTCAAATTCTAAAAAGGTTGGTGAATTTTTATTTATTTATTTTTTTTATTTTGTGCAAATTATGCTACTGAATTTTGCAGCATTTCTATGTTTGGCCTTTGATCTTTTGATCGCTAGTGTTTGAATTTGAAGTTCGCTAGTTTTGGTGTGTTTGGACACTTGCAAATTGCAATGCACGACCGCCTGTCCATTCCTATGAGTTTAAGTTTGTGGTGAAGCTCATATTTCTGTCTTCTTGATCTATAGTTTTTATTTCAGTTGGTTAGTTGCATTTGATTTTCTGAGAGGTGAAAAAGTTGGATTTTGATTGCTTTGAAGCTTCCAAAAATATTTGTGGAAGAGAAGAAAAAAGGGCATTTCTTTGTCAGTTAGTGATTGAATACTAATTTGCTATATATGACTGTATTTTAAGCTCAATGTTCTGCACCTGTAAAACTGTTATGGTGAAAATGCTAACTCAATTTAACTCTTATTCCAAAAATAAGAGTGAAAGAGAAGTAAAAGGGCAATTCTTTGTCAATTAGTGATTGAAACTCATTTGATGTAATGACTGTATTTTAAGCTTGATGTTCTGCACTTTAACACTGTTGTGCAAATACTAACTCGAATGAACTAAAATCCAAACTTGACAGGCCAATACTGAAACTGTCTTTTATTTGCTCTTGTTTGTTATCATTTCAGTGAAGTTGAATTAAGGCACATACATTTATGTATTACTCCATAGTAAATGCATGATATTTTAAAATTATCAGAACTAGTTTGCTTCTCTTAGCTATCAAGGACTTTTTGTTGCCCAATTTTTGAACTTTATTGGGAAAATGAATTGTATTTAATTCTTATTGGCTTATTGCAGAACACCATTGAATTGGGATGTTTTTTACTTTTTCCTACAGATTGCTTTATACGTGCTCTGGTGGAATCCAAAGACTCAGTTTTCTCACCTTCTTAGTACTGTCTTCTGAATCCATTTTGCATAATGCCATCCCAGATGGTGGACCCTCACAGTTTATCTCCAACGTCCTTCTTCTCTGAGGAGATGCGTTTTCATGACGAGGTATTGGCTTCTTGTGCAATAATGAAATTCCTTTTTTTGTCATATCTGTACATACTTAATACAACCAAACTTTTTGTACACGTCTGTACTCCCAACTCCTGCTTGCATGTACAATTTACTTGTAACAGTGGGTGTTATCTTTGTCTCATTGTTATCTCTGATGACCAATTTATTCTTTTTCCATACTTGGCAGAGGCCTGTTTCATTTTGGAAGTCAGATAGCCTGTCCAATTACCATGGTGAGTAGTAATATTCTAGGCCAAATCCAGGTTCTATCTTTCGCTGCATTCAACATCATGGTCCAAAGCGAATAAATGTAAATGTTGGGCATGATTCACCTATCTTTTACAATTTCCTTTGTTCCCAGCATTTATGTTTCTTTAAGTCCACCCTCCCATGCATGCAATTTGTTTGCTATCTCATATCAGTCTTCAGGTACTAACCTCAATTTTTGAAGTTCTATGCCAAATGCTGTGTCAAGTTGGTTATTCCCAAAACTAGAAGAATAAGACTGGAAAGTTTTGAAATTGATTATTCATTTTTTATACCCTCCTTGTACTTCAATTTTGTTTGGTAGAGTTTATGTTTCCTAATGAGAGAAGTTAAATCTATTTCTTCCTTTTCACTTTGGAGCTATGGGAAAAAAGATGAGAGATAGAGGCACACAGTTCACCTTACTGGACTGTAAAAATTAGACTCTGAAATAAGGCAACATTGCATGAAGTACTGTCATCTAACATCAGCAAGAAACTTCGTACAACTACCAGTCAAGTCTACCTGTCTAGATGTATTCATTCACAATAAATTTGTATCTTTTGAGCATACAAGTGTCTGATTTTATAAAATACAAATACATGATTCTCTTATTATTTGTAAATATCTCAAACTTTTCAAATCCGTATTTAGATTTGTAGGATCTAGAATTATCTTCACAAACAAAATCCTGGGGCTGTTATAATTCACAAATGTTGCCGGCTCTAGGTTTGTTTAATTTGTTGTAATCCTCTTCTATTGTATCTCCAAAAAGAAGATAAATTTACTTCTCAAGGGATGAAGGGAAGCCTCTTCAAGATTTCCCCCACTTTTCTGGTCTAAAACTAAGGCTGGTTTAATTTAGTTTCTTCATTTAAGGTTCGGAAGCCTTGCATTTAACTTAATGCCTTTCACAGGTCTGAAAACGGATGAAACATTCAGAGGAGGTGTTCCTTCTTCAATAGAAGAGCAGAAGGTAAACGGTACAATTGAAAAGCATGCAATTCGACTGCAAAAAGCTGCCAGCTACTCTTTGCCAAGAACTCTTAATAATGACCTAGGCGCAAGATCTATTTTCAATACAGAATCTGCATTATATTCAACAGAAGGTGACAAACTAAATATGGCGGGGACTCAACATGAAAATGGTCTTTTTTCCAGCTCATTATCAGAGTTGTTTAGTAAAAATTGTAAGTTTTCCTTTCTCTAGCCAGTTCTTCAATCTATCATCATGAATTCGTGATTGATGTGACTGACCTTTTAAATTGTGTCATATTTTCAATTTAGGAAGTGATTCTTGGTAGATCTATAAAATGTTTTCTATTGTCTTAAAAAAAGTTGTAAACATTATTGACACATTGGGAACTTTTAATGCAGTGCAACTATCAACAAACAATTTTCCACATGGAAATTCTGCTGGTGCAGCTGCTGCCTCACACTATGAGGAAGAGGAACCTTTGGAATCCCTTGAAGAACTTGAGGCTCAAGCTATTGGGGATCTTCTCCCTGATGACGATGACTTGCTTTCTGGGGTGACAGATGGGCTTGACTGTGTGCACAGATCCTATACTGGGGAAGAGGATTTGGACCTGTTTAGCAGTGTTGGAGGGATGGACCTAGGTGAAGATGATTCCTCTTATGGTTCTCATCGACTTGGTGGAATCCCATCTAGCATGGGCAGTGGGACAAATATTGCCGTGAAGTTTCCAAATGGAGCTCCTTGTTCTCAATACATGGACAAAACCCTCAGCCATGGGATGTCAATAAGTTTTCCTAACAGCTTACCCAGTCTGTTAAGGCTGGAATCAGTTGGTAACCAATCTAATCTTAGTGAGACCAACCACTTGCAGAATCAAATGAACATTGAGTTTAGGGGCTCGCCAAATTGCCACCCTAATTCTCTTCCTAAATATCATGATGGTTTAACCAATTTAACTCCCTCCAATTCTCCAGGAGGCATTGGCACAAATATAAATGCCAGGCCATCAGATTTGATGGATAGCCGGCAATATTCTAGACTTGGCTCAAATGGGCATTCAATTGATTTGAATGAAGGTGGTAAGTTTCAATGATTTTCTATATTTATTCTTTGGATTATTATCCTTCAATTTAAGTTTAACAGTTTGTGGACTCATAAAGTCCGTGAATGTGCATATAAATGTTCTTAAATTGCAACAGAAAGAAGAGAAAAAGGAAATACTAGTTAATTAAGTAGTGGCACTGCTAAAGCTTAACTGGCCTTTACAAGTTCCTATTTGGATATGGGAGATAAAAAGTCTACCAGAGTCTTCTTAGTTCTTATTCCCATGTCTATTTTCCCTCAATAAATTTTATTAAATACTATTGAGAAAAGAATTATTAGAGAATACAAGGACTATACCACTTTTATTTGAAAAGGAATACCACAATGTTGAACATGGCTAATTATGCTCTCTTGCTCAGTTTTTGGTCCCACTGGAAACGGTGGGTGTCCAACACCAGGGAATCCATATGCATGGAGTAGTTCACCCCAGCGACAGCCTCAAAGGATGATGTGGCCAAACTCACCATCATTTGTCAGCGGAATTTGTGCTGCACGCCCACAATTGCATGGTGTTCCTGGAACACCATCTCATATGCTGAGTGCACTTCTACCAGTAAACAATCACCATGTGGGATCAGCACCATCTGTCAATCATTCTCTTTGGGATAGAAGACAAGCTTATACAGGTGAATCTCCTGATGCTTCTGTCTTCCACCCGGGTTCTCTTGGCAGTTTGCGGATTTCTGGTAATTCACCACAGCCTTTAGAGTTTGTTCCTCATAATATTTTCTCCCCGGGAAATGGAAGTTGTATGGACTTGCCAATACCTTCAAAGAATGTTGGATTACACTCGCCTCATCAGAGGTGTATGATGTTTCCTTCAAGAGGCCAAATGATTCCTATGATGAATGCATTTGATTCTCCAACTGGAAGGACAAGAAGCAGGAGAAGTGAAGGCACTTCGAGTCAAACAGACAACAAAAAACAGTTTGAACTTGACATTGACCGAATTATGAGAGGGGATGATAAGCGGACGACATTAATGATAAAGAACATTCCTAACAAGTATGTTGCGAGTACCTAACACCATGCACTTATTTTGCATACTTATTTTATTTTATTTACATATATTTATTGCCCACAAACTGGCTAATAATTTCATGGGAAGCACAAAGATCATATATTTGTAGATATATTAGTTTCTAAACTGATCTATATCTAACTTGGGTATCAATTATTGTTGCTGTTATTATTTCCCTAGCTGTGAATTGACTGATCAAAATTGAAAGTTGTAAAAGGATGGGTGATGTAGAACCTCCCTGAAAATTTCATCCAATCTTTGGTTGACCTTACACATTGTTTTTAAACATTAATACTAGGTAGGGCATCTGGATCCACCATCTATTACTCATCTCATGATTAATGCTACTTTATGAAACCTTCTTTGCATACTTGTGTGTGGCAAGAATTCCAGAGATTCATTAATATATGTGCTTTTTACTGCTCTTGCTTTATAACATCTTTCTTTCTCCTCCTGATGGGAACTCTAGGTACACTTCAAAGATGCTTTTGGCAGCAATTGATGAACGCCACAGAGGAAGTTATGATTTTATCTATTTACCCATTGATTTTAAGGCAAGTATATTAAGTATTAACCATTGAAGGAAATTCTTTTATTTGGTATCTACTAAAGTTGCTACAATTTCCATCACTCTATTACAACAAATTGGTTTTCATATTTGTTGCAGAACAAATGCAATGTGGGTTATGCATTTATCAATATGACTGAGCCTTCGCTGATTATTCCTTTTTATCAAGTATGGTTCCCTCTAACCCTCACTAAATGATTGCTATGATCTTGTTCTTTCTTTCTGTACCCTAGTACCATTTGTTTATACAAGATATAAATTGTTTTGTCTGGCAGTCATTTAATGGCAAAAAGTGGGAGAAATTCAATAGTGAAAAGGTTGCATCACTTGCGTATGCTCGCATCCAGGGAAAAGCTGCCCTCATTGCTCACTTTCAGAATTCTAGCTTGATGAATGAAGATAAACGATGTCGGCCCATACTTTTCCATACTGATGGTCCCAATGCAGGTGATCAGGTATGACCATAGATCTTTACACACAAGCTTGTGCTTTACCTGGCCACAGCTTTTGTGTTTGACTTTTTCTTCAACTTAGAGGATAAGAAGCTCAAAATGAATGTAAAGTTGAAATATGGGTATTGAAGTTGCACCAGGTTGAATTCATATGCTTGCGACATCAGCTAGTTCTTGCTTGTGCAACTCAACTTCACTAAAAGCCCTAATTGTGATCTAATTGACTCTGTATGAATTTTGTTTGTTTTGCTCATTGAACTCTCATTGAAGCGTAGCATCATGTACTAAAATGTCTTGGCTATCTCCTAGTACTATCACGTTGGGCCTATTTTGAAGATGTTTAAACCATCTTAATCTATTTATGTAAGTTATGACAACGAATAATTGTTAAGGTATTGAGTAGATAATTTTATTTTTTTCACAGATGACGTGAACTATCCCTTTGGTTGTTACTCCAAATAAGATCTGCTTGAGAATAGGGTTTGGCCTAGAATTACTGTATTGATCTGTAAACTCACCCTAGCAGCCTAGCATGGTTATATGCTCTACCTGCTTTCTAAAGTTGAAGGTTTTCGGCCTTCTATCCATTATGTGTTCATGATCAATTACCAATGTTTTCCCCTTTAGCATATAGTTATATGTAGTGCTACTACCTACTAGGATATTTGTGTGAAAGAAACGTGTATTTACTATTTACACTGTATATGCTTGAAGACAGGATAATATCTCAGTCTCATATACTGTTTCTTGGCAGGTGCCCTTCCCCATGGGTGTTAATGTCAGGTCAAGACCTGGAAAGGGCCGAATTGGCACAAGTGAAGAAAACAACCAAGGAAGTCACACAAGCCCAACCAATGGGGAGTCGAGTGGTGATTCATCTTCAGTCTCTTTAAATGAGTCAAACTAAACAGGCTGCTTCGATTTTGTTGGCGCTAACCCTTTAGGAATGAGGGCACATGGATTACATCCCCGTCCGATTTTCTTATGTATATTAGGGTTGGTCAGCGGAAAGCAGAAGAGCAAGAAGACAATAGTAGTCGTTACTTGGTACTTTCTGTTTCTTTGGTAACTCCCGAATTGTATGAGACCAATGAGCATTCCTACCCCATTTGTTTCGGATACTGAGCTGAGGCGATCCCTAGGAGCAAACAGTTGAGCTTCAAAAGTTTTGAAGAATTTAGAAGTACTAATTGCTTATTACTCCGTATTATTATGATTATGATGATGATGTGTATGTACAGGGGTTGTAATAGGGTGGGTGGGTGGGTGGGTGGGTAAGGTTGGTTTAGACTTTCCCATGCCATGCCTAGCCTAATTCCTCTGGCATTTTCGCCTGCCAACAGAAGCCAGAGAGCATTGTGGAAACAATTTTTCTTTTGTTGCTTAACATTTGATGCTGTACCATTTCTTTCTAATTTAATATACTTTTCGTGCTGCTGCTGCCGGGACCTTTCTTGCTTGTTCTCAATTTTGCGTGTTGTTAATTCCCACCACTATTATTACATTCCTACTTTGTCGCCACTAGTTTCAATCTTGTTGGATTATGATCTACATTGTAAACTAAATGCAAATTGTAAATTCTACTTTCTTTTGTAAATTCTAATTGTAAAAAATCAATAATTTTATTTTACAATTCTACTTTAATATAAAAACATAAAACCTTATTAAAATGCAAATTAAAAATTGTTTGTGGTTTTTAGTATATCATAACTTTATTTATGCTCAATTTATGTAGAAAATATTGACGGTCATGTGTATCCAAATGTCCAATTCAATGTGAATAGATGGGTTTGCATGAACCGCATTTGCCCAATTAATTTGTAATTTTAATTATTTTATAATACAATGCCAAACAAAGATTATTTCTTTTAGTAATTACATATATTAAACTCATATAAGTGCATGATTGCATCAAGAGTGAGGCTCAAAATATTAATTTGTGGTGCATTCAAATTTTTTTTGTACTTTTACTACTAATATAGTTTACAAAGAGGTTTTAATAATTTATAATTTATGTTTTCAATAATAACATAAAATCAAACAAAATTTAATGTTTCTTTAAATAATAATCTATCATGAACCATACGTAATATTTATTTTTTCTAAAATATATATTTATTATATATGGCCGTGCATAGCACGGAACAATAGCTAGTATGTATGTATAATTATTGCAAAAGTTGCAATATAAATGATGACTTGTTTAGAAAAAAATATTTTTACATTTGCCACGTCAACTTGTAATGACTAAAATTGCATGTATGTTTACAACATAATATCCCAAAATTATGTAGTGTCTAGGGATAACAATAGGTCGGGTAAATTCGGTGGGCTATATCTCAATTACCCAACTCATCTTGTATTGTTTTTCCGGTGACACTGACACCTAAATGTCCACGTTGTTTTTTTTTTTTCTTTTTTCCGGCCAGTTTGAGATTTGCGATGTCGTTCAAATCTGGAGGGGAGTGGTCTTCGTTGAATGCTTCTTCTCGCCGATTTTGGGATTGTGATACGGTGGTTTATGGTTCTCCGGTGACGTTATAAGGGGGTCTGGCAGTGACCATGGAGTCTGGTTAGGAATTGTTTTTCCGGTCTTGCGTTTTGGTGTTCTTAGTTTCAGATGACTCTTGCCGGCGAATGAAGTCCGGCGTTAGGCAATTTTGAATGTCTGATTAATTTTATTTAATTTCAGATTGTTGCAAGCTGTCTCATCAAATTGGATTAGGAAGGATTGCTACGAATCCAACGCATTGCAATATTGGTAACAACAACTTCATTTCTTTCTACTAGTATTTGCACACGGCCATTATGATTTGGTTTAGTTAAAACTAGTAGTTGCACCCCGTGTGATGGTTGAAAACAAAAATAAATTGCTAATGATAAAGTTGTACAAACTTTACAAATTAATGAAAACTTCTTTGTATACGACATTTTGAGTCGTATTTGCACATTGTTCATTTTCGTTATTTGTGATAGGGTTATTGTGTCATCTACATTAGTGATAAGGAAAGACGATGATTAGAAAACAAAATTAAATTTGAAAATAAAAGAAATTTCTCATTAAGTATCTACAATGTTATACATTACAAATAATGAAAAAAGAGTTACCGTGAAATAAACTGCTTGTACCGGTGGGGAAAGGCCTCCTAAGAAAAACTGTTTTGTTTTGCTCGATGTAATGATATGTGAGTTGTTACAATTACTCATATGTATACTATAGCAACTTTCATTAACTGCGAGGAAAAAAAACACGCTATGTATAAGTACAAAATTGTGATATAGAAAATTATAACTTAAATGTATAGACAATATATGATAGCCTAATTTTATTTTTTAGTTTCTATGATTATTAAACAATGCAGTCCAAACTATTACATTTTGTATTTTGATGCGGTTCGTCAAAGTCTTGGTGATCACCTAGTTGATTGACTCAAACCACTAATAATAAGAATTGTTCCGCTTGGAAGTCGATTTTGTCTTATCAAGTCAGTTGCTTGACCAATTTGTCTGAGATTGTCTTCTTATCTGTCATCGTTTACCTGTACACTTACTTAATCAAGCTAATTTTATTTTTTAATATAATTTTAGCTTTGAATTTGATGTAATTTTTAAATATATAAATGTTGGAGTATATGCTAATATTATAAAAAGTTGAATGGCAAATAATTAACTTAAATCAAACCCGACATGAAATAGCTAGGATGAAGGAGTATTGTGTTGTATGTGGAGTTGCATAAATTCTGACAATCATAGTATTTTTTGTTTTAAATAATTTTTACATTTTTTAAATCTTTAAAGTGATTAAGTGGGCCGGACTGAATTAATCGTAATGGTCCAAATTGGCCATATCAGCTGTGGGCTGTTTTTGAGGCCCAACTTCTTGTAAATATTTGTTTGGTTAAAAAATAAAGAGGGGGGGGGGGGGG
>NC_044928.1:26879992-26965334 GCF_003576645.1 Ipomoea triloba | reverse complement strand
GTGGGGGGGGGGGGGGGGGGGGGGGGGGGGGGGGGGGGGGGGAATGTCACACTGACGTCATTGCAGTCCGTTGAGAGTTTGTTTGTGATTAGTGGGGGTACGAGTTGGATATCCACGTACTCTCCCTCTCTTTTCTCTCTGCTCTGCTTGCTCATTACACAGCTCAGCTCAGCTCTCATTCATGGCAACCCCCCCAAGTATTGCTAGACGGAAGGCGTCGTCTCTGCTCTCGTCGATGTCAATGGCTAGTATTGCTAGACGGAAGGCCTCGTCTCTGCTCTCGTCGAGGAATCTCTACTACAACAGCTTCTCCTTGAGCAGAGGATTCGCGTCGGGATCTGATGAGGAGAACGAAGACGTTGTCATCGGCGGTGGCCCCGGCGGCTATGTCGCTGCCATCAAGGCGGCTCACCTCGGCCTCAAGACCACCTGTATCGAGAAGCGCGGAACCCTCGGCGGCACCTGCCTTAACGTCGGTTGTATTCCTTCTAAGGTACGTACTGCTGCACTCTCACTCTTCTATCTATCTATCTATCTCTACTGCTTCTGGAATTGCAATAGCAACATTTTTGTACAATAGAATTGAACTATATGGTTGTATTTGCTATTTGAACATTCCCACTGTCAATCTCAAATATGATCTAGATATCCCTTCCCTTCTCTCATTGTTGTTGAATTATAAAAGTATAAACTGAAAGACATTAACAAGCTCCATGCTATAATACTTGCTGTTTATGGCGGCTGTCGTTTGTTTTTTCTCCATTCCTGCTGTAGAAATATGTAGGTTGCTGCTGCGCACTAACATGGTGCAGTCTATACGTTGTCCAACTCACCTATTGTATTAAATTATAGTGCTACTTTTTCAGTTATATGTAAAGATCATACTAGGAGTTGGGGTTCACATTACTTAATTTCTTATCTAGTCTATCTTATTAGAGTATTTGTTTTCTGCTTTTTATTCTCTTAATTCTGTGGCCTAATGCTCTTCTGTTGTACTCAGGCATTACTGCACTCCTCACACATGTACCATGAAGCTACACACTCATTTGCCAACCATGGTCTGGAGTTTTCTTCTCTTAAGGTTAATTTACCTGTCATGATGGCCCAAAAAGATAAAGCTGTGTCTGACTTAACAAAAGGATGTGAAGGGATATGGTAAGTTCCTCTCACCTTCAGAAATTACGGTGGACACTATTGATGGAGGTGAAACTGTTGTCAAAGGGAAAAATATTATAATTGCCACTGGTTCTGATGTCAAAGGTCTTCCTGGGATAACCATTGATGAGGAAAGAATTGTATCATCTACGGGCGCTTTAGCATTAAAGGAAATTCCTAAGAAGCTAGTGGTTATTGGAGCGGGGTATATTGGAATTGAAATCGGATGTGTCTGGGGCCGACTTGGCTCAGAGGTCACTGTTGTTGAATTTGCACCTCATATTGTTCCTAGCATGGATGGTGAAGTTCGCAGACAATTTCAACGCACCCTTGAGAAGCAGAAGATGAAATTTATGCTTAAAACTAAGGTGGTCTCAGTTGACAGTTCAGGTGATGGTGTTAAGCTGACACTTGAACCGGCAGCTGGTGGTGATCAGACTGTTCTTGAAGCTGATGTTGTTCTTGTTTCTGCTGGTAGAACTCCATTTACTGCAGGGCTTCTATTGGACAAAATAGGAGTTGAAACTGACAAGATTGGTAGAATCTTGGTTAATGAACGCTTTGCCACTAGCGTACCTGGGGTCTATGCCATTGGTGATGTTATTCCAGGGCCTATGTTGGCTAACAAGGCAATGGAAGAGGGTGCTGCATGTGTGGAATTCATTGCAGGCAAGGAAGGCCCCCACGTGGACTATGATATGGTTCCCGGGGTTTCTTCACACACCCTGAGGTGGCCTCAGTGGGAAAAACCGAGGAACAAGTGAAGGCACTTGGAGTGAGTTATAGTGTTGGGAAGTTCCCTTTCATGGCAAACAGCAGGGCCAAGGCAATTGATGATGCTGAGGGGTTAGTCAAGATCCTCGCTGAGAAGGAAACTGACAAAATATTGGGCGTCCACATCATGGCACCAAAAGCAGGAGAGTACATCCACGAGGCCGTGCTGGCATTGCAGTATGGAGGATCCAGCGAGGACATCGCTCGTACATGGCATGTCCATCCAACAATGAGCGAGGCTGTTAAAGATGCTGCATTCGCCACTTATGACAAGCCAATTCACATTTAGAAAGTTAGCACATACTTTCGACTTACTAGCTTTGCCAATTTGAACATTTTTATCTCAAAGTGAGTTGAAATTACTGTTTAGTGGAGATTAAGGATTCCATATTTAACCAGAAAACTCAATTTTGAACATTGTAATGGGGGAAACTTGCTCTGATGTGTGGAGCAGATGCAAGATAATGAATGACAGCATACTGTGCTGGATTTGGGAACACTTTGCCACACTAGTAAATTGTAATTGCATATGTCTCCTTAACTGCAGCTTTTGCATTTGTGGAGATGAAGGGAAAGGGGAAAGTGAGAAGAACTAAGAAATGACTTGTTCTTTGTGTTTGAGCCGCATATAAAATGAACTCATTAGGAAAGGTAATTTTAATATTTTGCATATGGTCATCATGGCAGATAAAGAAGCAAAGAGCAAAAGAAGCATTATTGTTCCCATATCAGATTTTCTAAAAGAAATCTTCATCTATTTTATCAGTAGGAGTACTTCTCAGCCCAGAACTACATATTAGATACTTAATCCATCCATCTATGAAGCCTTGAATAGGGCAAATTATTCCGGGGACTCGAAATGTGGACTTAGGTTCAAAATACACCATAATGCGACGAAAATTGTGAAACATCAGAGGTGAAACATGAAGCAAACTAGATCTCCACCTAGCTACATAAACTCAATACTCATGACAATTACAACATAATATAGATGTGTTGATAAAAAAAAATAGCATTTCTATTATAAAAAATCACACCAAAATAGAATAAAATGAAAGTAAATGTATATAAACTGACTAAGTTAAATTTTATTTTCGGACATACCTATGAATTTTTATTTTTTTTTTCTTTTTTTCCGAAACATGTCCGTAAACTTAAAGATATATTATTGTATTGTGTCATATTGCGATATTAATTATATGGAATGGAAACAAGAACAAGAAGGTCACAGATCACATCTCTGTGTACATAAAACTGGCGGACACAAGCAACCTCCACCCCGGGTGGGAAGTCCACGCCGTCATTCGCATGTTTTTGTACGATCAGAAGAAAGACAACTACAAGGTTAGTCTTTTAATTGATCGAGACGGAACCGTAAATCATAACCATTTGTAGGAATGTAATGTTTGTTTAATTTAATTTGTTTTTTTCAGATGCAGAGGAAAAAACGAGGCGATTTCGAGCAATGAAGGTGGAGTGGGGTCACGACAGATTCAGTTGCATAGTTGATTGACTCAAACCACTAATAATAGAAATTGTTCCGATTGGAAATCGATTTTGTCTTATCAAGTCAGTTTCTTGACTAATTTGTGTGAGATTGTCCTCTTATCTGTCATCTTTTAACCAACTAATATAAAATGGCGTTTTCCCACAAACTCTCAACATTCTTCTTCGTCGTCTTGGTGGTTGTCGTCGTCGTCACCACCGTGACGGCCGATTTGGTCGACACCGTGTGCGGCAAAACACCGCAACCCGCGCTATGCGCACAAACCTTAAGAGCTGATCCTCGTTCCAAAGGCGCCGACCTTAAAGCCCTCGGACTCATCGCAATAGATATTGCGACAAACCAGACGAAATCTGGACAGGCCCTCGTCTAGTCCTTCCTCAACGGCGCCACCGACCCAAACCTCAAATAGATATTGTTGACGTTTTTGGAGCATTATTCCAACTCCATCGGTAGTCTCAGAAAAAAAATAGCGTAATGTTGTTATCCATCTCTAAAAAAATTTCTTTCCTAATTTTTACCTCCTCACATGGCGTTATTTAATGAAATATATTTTTTAGTTTCATTTGACGATAATAGTCCGCACAACGCTAACTGTATAACTTCATCAATATATTAGTAGTTGCCTTCCTTCAAAAATTTATTTTTAATAATAATAAAAAATTGAGAGCCTGACGAAGGCCCAAGAAAGTCGAATCGGCACCTTATACAAAAGGAAAATTGTAGATGTGTTCCGAATTTTTTTTTATAAATTAATCAAAGCATGACACAGATATAGAATAGAAAAATAAAGTAAAATATAAGAGTAAGTATGGGTGTTTAGTTTGCACATGAAAATCGAAATGGGTATGAGTATCAAATACTTTAATGGTAATATTTTTGGTGAGTATTTTGCATGTTTGGTAGTAGGATAGAATGTGAATAATTATTCAATACAATAATTCAAGCCAGTCAAGTTATAATAACACATTACTCACAATCTCTAAAGCATTAATAACAATTTATAATAATGACAAACTAAGTGTTTTTTATAAGGACCATATGCAATATTTCCTACAAGATTATTCCATATCTTCTAACTTTAAAGTTTAGATTCACGCTATAAAAAGTAAGCAATGTTACAACCCAGGTGAGAAGTTGTCACAATGCAATTACCCTTCAAAGTTCAAACCCCCCTAGTTATTTAGATGTTCATTGCCCCTTTTCCCTTGGGGACTTCATGTAATAGACAGCAATAAACCCTGCTCTGCTCTGCTCTACAGAGAGCAGATTTTTCCTACATCCTACCAAACAGTTGATGCAAATAGGTAGTACAGTAATAACTTGAAAACACAGCAAAGGCCAAAGCTTGTAATGGGTCTCTTATAGTTATAGAGTGCCTAACATAATAGTCATACTGTCCAAAATATGTGTATGAAGATATAGTAAGATACAGCTACACTTACAACTGGGTGGGGTGGGGTGGGGTGATACATGGATGGTTAGTGGTTATTGATGTAAGGTATTGGCACAAGCAGTCAAATAACAAGAAATGTACATGGTCCAGGTTTCAAACTGACAAATTGTTCTCACAGATCAAACTACAACGTAACATCTATTGCAATGAAAATCAGGTCAACCAGGGCACATGTTAGTTAACATGTGTCTGTCATTTAGGGTACAGAATGTCATAATGACCTGGTCGGTATAGCAAGGTAATAAATGGAGGAGCTGGGGCCTTGGAATCACCATTATCAGCACTTGGGATGTCATGGTTGACAGGAACGAAGTCATGGTGGTTTACACTAACCCCACTGTTTTCACATGAGCTGCGATCAAGATACACAACCCGGATTGGAACACCCAAGGCATCTGACAAGGCTGTAATGTGCACATGATCACTCTCTTCACCCATTGGTTCTACCGAAGACTTGCAAAACTATGTTCAACAAAAGAGAGCAAATGTTAATTGAACATGGGTGAACCAATATGCTCAATTAAGTCAAAAAATCAGAAATAACATTTTAGCATGCTATACATTGTATAATTGCACTTTGGTCTATATTCATGTATTCAGGAAATAAAAATAACAAACAGTAAACAAGTCATAAAAATCTAACCTGTTCCACCGAAGCATTTGATAATCCTAGTATAAACGGCTCAAAAAACTCTGAGCGTTTCTTTATCTCGCCAGAGGTCACAAATCTGAAGAACATTACAACTGAACAAGAAGCAGTTTTAGGACAGAATAAAGTATATTGTAACTACTCATTTTGAGTCATTTCAGAAATCGTTATTTTAGAATGCTAACACAAGGGTGTTTCAATGAAGCTTACTATAGTCAGAGATTGATTGGTCACGGCTTCTTTGTAGGAGTTCATCATGGCTGCAATAAGCAAAAATAAATAAATAAACATATAAATCAGAGTATACTCTTCAAAATACTCAACAATCCAAAGAAAAGCAATTTCATGACAGTTAACAAATGCAATTATGAAAACAAGAAAAAGTTACATTCAAACCTCATGGATGCTTCGCTCCTTTGAAGAACACTATCAAGTTGCTCGATGAATAACTATAATGTTGCGCACAAAATATGAAATAGCAGAATTATAAAGTTTACACAATAAGAAAAGACATTGAGCAGAATGAAAAGCTAAACAATGGGCATGTGGGAATTAATGGAGGGTGACACCATGCAAACTAAAGTATTGAAAACTACCATGGCAGTTTATAAAAGGGAGGAAATCATCTATCCAGAGATCATCCACAAACTAAACTTACATGTTTTTTGGTGTTTAATGCATCAGGCATGGTTAGGTCTATAAAATCAACAGGTGGTCATAACTATAAACGACTCAACATATCAAATAGGATGAAATGAGTACCGCAAAAAAATCTTCAAATGTAAATTCTGCATAGCCCAGACTTTGAAGTGTTTTTCTGCATTTCTCCACATTGCCTTTTATACGTTCAACTTCTTTTTGGTCTTGTGATTCCAAAATATGCTCCTTCATTTGTCAGCAGATGATCTTTTAGCAGCCTAATAGGGCAAACAACAGAAATAGGTACATATATAGAAGCCCTACATTGCAAAACAATAAATTTATAACATACAAGGTACGCAAACATGAAGCTTCGGAAAAAGCAGTTTCCATCCCCACGTGTTCTTCTGATGGAAGCATATTGTTCACTCAGAACCTGTATAAATGTTAAATACCATTTAGCAATGCAAATGCATCATGAAGAATTGAAGAAACTTAGAACACACAAATAGAAAAATAAACCTTTATCTTCTGCAATAGAATTGGACTTCCTGATTGATATTCAGCTTCCAACGATAACAGAGGTTCCTGTAATTGACATGCCATGCATTACAACTAATGATATTATTAACAAAATCACCAGGGAAGTGCATGTAGAAAGAGTTACAAAAGATATGTCAAGTAGTATATTTATTTTATACAGTAACAAAATTTTAAAAAATGCACTCTAATGCACACAGCATAGAGGAAAGATTGAAATATAAGGATGGAAATTGCAGGTAAGATAGTTTGCATTCTCATCTTTAACCATATACACAGTGGTATTAGTCAGGAACAAAAAATTATGCTTCCATATTAGCAGTTACTCTTACCTTATCACCTACAAACGGAAGCTTCTCAGCTTCCTCAGCCCGAATAACAGAATGCTGCTGCATAATATCATTATCCCCATATTTCGTCCAATCATCAACTTCAGATGCTTGAGCAGATGCCGAGATTTCAATCTCAGCATCAGTTGTCGGCCCCTCCTGACCTTGCATCTCCTCTTCAGCAATAAAAGTATAAGCTCCCTAGTAAAGACCTTTCTCTAGAAAAGAAAATAAATTACATAAGTAAACACAGATTGACATTTGAAAGTGGATAGGTGTTTTGGATTGCAAAGCAACAGTAGGTAAGGTGCTAGTGTGTTACTGATAACACATGGAAATGATGTTTTTAGCCTGCAGTACGAAGCAAGATAAAGTTGAATTCACAGGACTATACAACATAAAGTTTACATAATACTCAGTATATGGGAGGAAACCTTAAGGAAATGGAACAACTATTTACAAAAATGAGCTTGAAACCCATGCAATTGCAAGCAATTCAATTAGTAATTTCTTCTAGAACCTTTGATGAGCCTTGTTGTTTAATAGAACATTCACTAATACCTTAATTGAATCAGTCAAGACCAAATCTGATTATCAAAGTGCTTCTCCAATTGCTCAAGACATTTCTTTTCAAATGAGGAACAAAACAATATTATTTTGATCCATTTTTAGTAAAATAGAGAACGATATTCCAATAGTAATGAAAATGGGGGTGGAGGGGATCCGTATATGTTGTTCAGGTCAATTAAAAGGCGCAGAAATAGCTAGAACTGAATCCGGAAAGTATTTTAAAACATGTCGTAATGTATTAAACCAGAAAATAGAATAGGCTCCTGCAGAATTATCAACTGGTTATGAAATCTCAGGTGTCAAAGTATGGATTTCATATAGTAAAAATAATAATAATAATAATAATAATAATAATAATAATAATAATAATAATAATAATAATGGGACGTGCTATATCCAAAATGTACGAAATATAGTAAATATCTTAAAGGCAGATGTAATAGGGTTGCAAAACAGACAGTCCACGACTTGATTTTGGAAGACATAGCACTAAAAGTTGTAGAGCTGGTCCTCTTTCATATCGAGCCATTGAAGCAACATGCCGTTCTATAATAGGACACTCACATCAATCTATTAGCAAGACAATTCCGACGAAATGGTAAGATATGGTTAAAAGTTTTGGCAGATTTATGGGGAAACCTAGACATTTCAAAAGTTTATGGGTGTTCATTAAACTTACAAAAAGAGCAGAAGGTACCCATTTCACAAGGTCAGAAAAGTCTACCCCCTCAGCTGGATAATTATTTCATCCATCACATATCCAACCCCATATTATTGCCACTTAAAACTCCTAGGTGCTAACACAAATTCTCGAAAGGGCAGCTTCTATTCTGTTCAATATTGCATCATCAATTCCATACAACCACATTATACTTAGAGCACAACTAAACTCACACAGAGTATCCTTAATTCATCAAACGAACCTCCAACACTCTTGGTGAAGGCAACAATTAAGCAATCCAAAGCAAATTGAGAATCTAAAAACAAAAACCTATAAACTATCCAAATAAATTGCTTCGGGGGATGGAGAAAATGATAGTTGTGCACTTATCCTTGATCTCAAATCACAAAACATAACAGAAATTCAGCACAAAAATCCATACGAAAAGCGATATAAACCAACACATATAAGCAAGCACACATACAGATTCCATAAAACTCGTAGAATTATGCTTTCGCTACCCTAAACAGATCAAAATTGGGGGAAGAGGGGGTTTAGAAGGCAGCGGGAACGAACCAGACGGCGAATCTGGATCCGTGAGAGAATCGAAGACGAAACAAGTCTCCAGTGGAGTGGAGAGTGGAAGCAATAAGCAATTATTACTTGGCTACTCGCTAGTGCGATGGTACTATCCTATGACTGCTGAACTTGTGAGTGGGTTGCGGATCAGTTTCAGCTTTTCGCGTTCAAGTATCCGACCCGCCTCAATGGTTCGACCCTTAAACCGCTTTGAATTCATTACTACTTTTGAGTCTTATAATATTAAAATAATAATAATAATAATAATTTTAAGGATAGATTAATAATAATAATAATAATCTAATTATTAATTCAATTCATGTATCATGCATTGTCAAATGAATTATTCCCTTCTCCAAATAATTTGGTTGCCAAATTAAGATTTCAAATCACAAGATTTGATGGCAAAATTAATAGGATTTAAAAAATGCACATGGATCGAATAGACTCAATATTAACAATTGCAAATTTCTAAAATTTTAAATTGACGCCTCTCGACGGTATTGACGATTAAAGCGCAAAGTGCTCTTCAAATTCATAGCAAAGTGTAGGCGAGCAAGAAGGTAAGCTTAGCATCGATTGTCTTTTATATTTAAGTTTGGAATAAGGGTCAAATAGACCACCGAACTACACACGAAACTGCAATTAGGCCATTGAACTCAAAAACAATGCAATTGGGTTCCTGAATTACACCATGCAAATTAACCCAAAGTGACTTGTTTGACTTGATCTTCCGGTTACCAACTTTAAACATAATATTTTAAAATAATTTTAAATAAAATAATTAATTAAAATTAAATTTAAAATTTAAAATTAAAAAAAAAAAGACCCAATTGACTTGTTCCTGTTTTTTTTTTTAATTTTAATTTTAATTAATTAATTAATTTAAAATTATTTTAAAATATTATTTTTAAAGTTGGTAACCGGAAGATCAAGTAAACAAGTCACTTTGGGTTAATTTGCATGAATTTGTGTAGTTCAGGGACCCAATTGCATTGTTTTTTAGTTTGATGGCATAATTGCAGTTTCGTGTGTAGTTCGGTGGCCTATTTGACCCTTATTAACTTCTACAATGGTATTTGTTGTCGTATGTTGTCTTTTTGTTTAAGTGTTAAATTTATTGTAAGGATACATATATTTGAAAAAAGTTGAAGTGTTTAGTGATGTTGTGGTCCTACTTTTGGTGTTAGATATTCATATCCATTCTTAGAGATAGTATAAAACAGTTTTGTTTTTTTTTTGTCTGTTATTTGTTTAGAAAAAAAAAACATGTAAACAATGCTAGTGAGGTATTTGGTAGTGGCATTTTCCAAGTTTGCTAGGGAATAACCCATGTGATAGGTTGTAGACTTGTAGTAGAACCATATGGTCATAGTGTAGTTCCCATGTAATCTAACTACTCTAACTAGTTAAATAGTAAAACTAGTTAAGAGATGGTTAGGTAAAACCAAGTAAAAGTTGGTCCCCTCCCTATAAATAAAAGTATTGTTTACCTATTACTTGCCCTCTCTTGGCTGAGCTCGTTACATAAAATTTTTCTAGTGTGATTTACTTCTCTTGTGTGATTTGTAGGTTATTACATATGACCAGAAATTCAACTAATACACACCCTCAGATAGTAGATACGGGCTTTCCATCGTCAAAAAAAAAAGAAAAAAAAGAAAAAGTCTTGTTTCCCAAATGTAACAAAATATTGTTCTTTTAAGTAATACATATATTGTTTACAAGGATGCCAAAAAAAAAAAAAAATTTATTTGTTTACAACATTCTCCGTATATTTATTGCAATTTAGTCATTATAGTGGGCTGTACTGTTTTAAAGTGAAAATGGGCTTCATAGAGACCAAAAGAAAAATGGAATTGGGTTGCCAATTTACCACCTCGAGGATAGCTAAGCCCATTTCTAGAAAACCATACTGGCCCACCTCTAAATTGCAGAATATGGCTGACGAAAAGTCAAAACCTCTACAAATATAAAAGCAAGCTCAAGCGCCAAAAGACCTTGTGATCAAGCAGTGCCACCTTCAAATGGAAGGTTATGCATTCAAGTCTCAGTGGGGGTAATTTTATGTTTATAATATATATATATATATATATATATATATATATATATATATATATATATATATATATTTCTATTCACTTTGTTGTGGTTCATAATGTTCTTTGTATATGTTTATGAAAACAAAATTTAATGTTCATAAACATTACACTATAAGCGTAGCATGGGTGATGAGTTCAAATGAGAACACCTCTATTATAAAAAGTAAGGATTGACCTTAATCGTCCATTATGATTCATCATGGTTGATGAGTTTTAGTTAATGCAAATTTACAAATCCTTTTTAATTTTAGCATTCTTTTTCTTCCCTCACTAAGTTGTTAATATTGTTAAATATAATAATTTATAAATTGTGCTTACTTTCTTGTACACTCACAAATTCTTTCAAATTTTACCTTACTTCTTTATACATAATGCATGTGTATACTACTATACTCCTTTATGAATTATTTTTCATAATAATTATTAGATCATATGCTTCTACATTTAATTTATGTATATAATTTATCGTCAATTTTGTTCCTTGGGTATTTTCTTTTATTGCTCATCGCGCCGCCTATTTGAAATAAACACTATATATCAACTACATGTGTATATATACATACTAATCAAATTTTTTTTTGTAAGTGATGGGATTATAGGATAATTAAATTGAATCAATTGTTCTGTCCTAAGAAGTATTAATATGTCAAATATTCACTATGAGTGCGAAGTTACTTAATTGTATGAGTATTTAAAATTTTATTATTAAATATTGATTGATTAATTAAATTATATACAATGTAGTTATTGTGTTGGAGAAAAACTAAAAATGTACATTTTTTGGGCTGAATCCCAACATCTATTTAAAATGGACCATGCTTAATGCCACTATATTTATAACTCACAAACTTGTCACTCCTTGATGTGCAGTGACAAGTTTTAATTGGTTAAGATATGAAATCAAAACGGAAAAAAGAAAAATCAAACCAATTAAAACTTGTCACATTAGTGAGTGATAAGTTTGTGAGCGGTAAATGTAAGGGTACTAAATATTTTCCAATTAAAATAATGCGTACTTACGTTGTGGAATCTCAATGATTCATGCATGTTAGAACATTATATAAACACTTACTTAGTACCCATTCACGTACATTGACCGATACTTAAGCAAAGACGATATAAAGTGCTTAAATTAAAGTGCAAGAGGTGGTTCATATGGCAAGCCGTATTTAGTGACTCTTTAACCACCGCATGCCAATTTATTTAATATTATTATGGTACTTTCTTTTGTTAATTATGACAAAATAACGTTACTTTTGATTAGATTAATGTAATCATCATATGTGTAGCCAAATAGCCAATGATGTCCAAGAGGTAGCTAGCCTCATTGACCTTAACGTAGGGGTTTGACGACTCCATTCGCCTTGAATAATTTTTTAGTGTAAAGACTTAGATAATTAGCATATAAATAATGGTTTTGAGTGAGATCAGTTAATGGTTTAGATTGCATCCAAGTGGATGCGTTTATATATTTTACTTAGTAAAGAGATGAATTTTATATATTATTTATATGTTCAAAATTAATAATAATGAATAAGTAGGGAATTAATTCTCGAATTGTATTGATGGAATTGAAAGAAAAAGATTTTGAAGAATTTTAGGAAAAGATCTTGTTGGGATGGCCCAACATAATAAATATGCTAATAGCCCCATTATTTTAGGGTGAACAAAATGTTTGACAAATTTGGTTGTTTGGTGAAAGAAAAATTAGTGATCACGATGACAGATGTTATCCAAGCAAGTAACTAATAGAACTCACAGAGATTGTGCAATGATCATATAGAATATGTGCATAGGGTTGTAACCGGTAGTGCTAAGCCATCTCCACCATTCGTATTGGTTAGAGCAAAAATACGAAATACTTTTTCATGTATAAATAATGACATTTTAGATATTCTATTTCAGAAACAGTAAAAATATTCTCTTATTTTGTTATTATAACATTCTTAAAGTCTTTAGCATTTAATACAACTCTTTACATCATCACCATTATTGTTTCATTACTTATTGATTATCATTGTTATTAGATTTTGGGCTTAATCTTTATCCCTAATCTTGGATACCACGGGTTCGGGATCCAACCCCTTTGTTCTACATTATTAAGAATCGCGGGTATGAAGTAGAATATATACATCTTTCAACTTTGTTAATAAACGTAAAATATATTGTTAGAAGATTCTCTATTGTATATGTATGTAAATAAAAGAGCAAATATTTACTATTTGTCAAATACTTTTATTTTTATTTATTTATTTTCGGATCAAACTACTTTTTAAACTATTTTAAAAAAAAAATATCGAACACCTGTCGTTCTATTAATGAAGTATAATATGGTACACGTTACTTCAGTAGTCTTTAACGTTTATTAATTGGTTTGAAAATATAAAACATAAATAAAGAGATTTTGAGGTTGAACTAATTTGTTACCAACCAATTAATTTCGACGCAGAAGAAACTAAAATGTCAACGACAACTTCCTGCAGGGGCGGCCGTATTTGGGGACATAACGGCGTTGTATTCTCATTATTATTGTTATTGTCATTGTAATATTCAAAATTATTCCAAAACGGAAACTAATATAATAAGATGAACATATTATTAAAATTACAATTTTTAATAAGATGCGTGTAACAATTTAATCGAATATATTAAGGGTGCTTTGATTCACACATTGGAATTGGAATAATGAGTTTAAGTATAATGAGTCACTTTGTTTGTGTATACACATATGTGTGTGTATATATATATATATATATATTAAAATTTCATAATTAATGCATGGATAATTTTTTTTAAAAACTTTTTTTCATATTTTCTCCTATTATTTTTTATTTCGTTGTTCAAAAGTAGAAGAGTACAATGGTAATGAGTTTTGTAATTATTAAAAGATTTGAATTCAATAGTATAATAACAAAAGAATGCAAACAAATATAATAATGGGTATCAGAACCCATACGATGGTGTAAAAGTCCCTAGCATTTCAAACACCACCTAAATTCTTAAACATATAGTGGGTTTTGTAATTAGTGATCAAATATCAGTTGATAACTGATTGTATTAGTTGATTTGGCTAATTGGTAGTATTAATGGTTTGTGGGAAAGTATTTTTTGATAAATTAGGTGTTTCTTGTACGTCAATGGGTAACATGTAAAATGACTTTTTAATAAAAATGATTACATTATTTTATTTATTGAATGCCAAGACCTTGTGGCATCCGGTGTCCTAGTTAACACTCCTACATGGATGATGGGAGTGGGTTTGAGCCTCAATGGAGGCGGCAACTGTTGACTCTTTATGCTTCAATTCATTAGGCCGGGTAGTACTCAAAAAATTTTATTTATTGAATTATTATTCTTAAATTACTTTATGTTTTAGGTATAAATTAATTTTAAAATAAATCTATTCTAATTATTGTTGTTGTTATTTATTATTGTTTTTGTTTTCATTGAATAAAAATAATTTAGCATTAAAAATGTAAAGGTAAAAACTTGTGTGAAATCGTCTTATGAATTTTCTCATGAAGTTGGTTGGACCAATATGAAAATGTAATACTAATTAAGATTAAAATGTTTGTTATTTATAAAGAGAAGTGGTATATTTTTTAAAATATCATTGTTGAATCATAACTTTGACTAAAAAAATGGCAATTGCAATTATATATATAAACGCCACGTAGATCCAATGATAGATTTTACACTTAAGGTGACTTTTAAGATTAAAAAATCCAATATAATGCAATGTATTGTTATAAGATGTTTAATTAAATATTTGCGTACATTTACGCTAGGCGTCACGGGCAGCAATAACATAGTACGTGGATTTAGGAGCTAGGGATCATGTTCCTACGTAATCCTTCTCTGTCCCTTCTGCCGTTACAAGACAAAAATTCACATGAAACAAGGGTTTTTAATCAGCACCGAAAGTGGTACCTGATAAATAAATAAATAAAATATAATTCTCGTATTAAAAAATCACGTATTTATTCTTGTTAATATTTTCAATTGATTTTGTCACGTATAATATTTTTAGTGTGATTTATCTCCCTTGTGTAAAATATATAATTTATTTAATGTACATTATTGAGTAATAATATTGAGTTTTATTTTCCAATTACAAAAAAAAAAAGGAAGGGGGTTTTCTAGACTATATTCCGACCATGAATTCTGCGAACCAAGGGCAGAACATGCATGCATTATTTATTGTCATTCAATGGATGCATGCTCTGCATATATAGATGACAAGTCTTTTACTAGGTACATACACCTACGTGTAAATGAATCTATATATATATATATTCTTATTTTAAAGGCTTTGTGAAGATGTGATTCGATGGAAGCTATTGTAAAGCGAATATGCGCTTGGAACTATGGAGGTTCAATTATGGTTTCAAATATTTTAGAAGTGCAAGTGTTGGTTGAATATAATCTTACAATATAATTGAATGAGATAATGCATGTCTAATAGCATAAATTAAATTGATATGTCTTGAGTCTACACACCAGACTAAGAACAAATTTTTTTTTTTCAAAAAAAAAAGGACTAAGAACAATTGATTAGGGATAATTGAACAACTCAACAGTCTTGTCAAACAATATAATTAAATAAGACAGTCCAGTCTTGTAGTGTGGTAGCGTAAGTTGGCCTATTATGACATGCTCAATTCTCTTTCCAAAATGTTAAACCTTCAATCCAAAGGCCCGCCCTAGCTCAACAAAGCATCTGGGAGGACGTTGTTTGTAGTGTGGTTGCTTACGTACTACACACAAGAAGTCATATTACTTTGAGAGGTTGCTCTCATACTGTCTTTGGTTAGTTATACTCAATTCATGGTCTTTTTTTTTTCAAACTTCATTCATGTGACCAACTGAGTTGCCATGTGGACAAGTCATGCTCAATTCTCAGTAATTATAGTGGACAAAGATCTACCTCGTAGGGTCTCCATTGCAAGGTGGACTTATACTAGTGTAAAAATTTTACATTATTAAGTTTTTTCTTTTATTTTTTTTACAAATAAAATTGTATAAGAATATCATTAAAATATATAATTAAGATATTTCAAGTGACATATATATTGATTTTTTTTAAATTTTTTAAAAAATATACCTACAAGAAAATAAAACATTACTTTAGGTACATAAATTTAGTTCATAAAAAAGTCATTACAATATGTACATACATACAGTCACTACTGTAAGTACATAAATTCACTAGTTTTGATGTCATTTTTATGTACATGTACTATTATCTTTATGTTTCTAAAAAAAAAAATTTATGTACTTACAATATTTTTTTTAAATGTATTTACGTTCACCTTACATCATCTACATTCCATATATGATCTACGATATAATTTGTCCCAATGCAAGCAGATCGAAACTGTACTGATTGGTAAGTCTCCCGATCATGCTTGGTGGGATTGATCCCCCAGAATGCTAATCTTTTAGATTTGATACATTGAACCTATGTTCTTAGTTATTGAGTTAGTTGGGTCATTTATATATTATTATTCCATTAAAATCTAAGATGACCAATTGGTTATATAAAGATAGAATTTAACCGTTTACTTTTGGTGTTAATTAGTTTCAATTTTCCTCCTATTTTTTTTTTAATGTTAAATCGAATCGTTTACTTTTTTTAAATCAAATAAGTCGAAATTAAGCCGAAACCGAATAACGAAACGTCCACCCTAATTATTGAGTCATCATAATTTAATTTATTTATCTACAAATTCTGTAAGATCGGGATGTGACAAGAGATTGATAAAAAAAAAAAGAAAAATTAGAACAGCAAAATGTCATGTGGTGGTGGTTGTCAGTATCAAGGAGCCATAGCCACTGTGGATGAGGCGGTGGCAGTAATTATAAAAGTAAGCTATGGTAGGCATCCATCAGAAAAGCAAAAAAATAAAAGAAAACATAAAATTAAAAAAAAAAATAAAAAATCCAGGATGGTCCTGATCCATGAGATTCAGAGGTGTAGAATTATTCTACGTGGGAAAGCCTAAACTCATAAGTCATAAGTTGATTTAAACCGGGATCGATCGGAACAAGACAAAGTAGGTAGCATCATTTCCTATGTGCCGCTACACAATATTCAAACTACAATTGTTTAACCATTATATACAAACTATACTTCATGAATGACGTTAAGTAGTTGATAATATTGTCCTTGCCCTAGCTCAGACAATCCCACTCATCTAGTAAGGATGACACTTTTAATCCAACTTGTAAATATTTACTCGAATTTATTTCATACAAATTAAAATTTTTTTTTTCAGTTATACTGGATGGGAATTAAATTGGGAGTGGGTTAAAACCCATAATGAGTCGATTATTATATATTTATATGCGAATGTTTTATATATAATAATTAATTATAAAAGTTTATATAATCCTTGTTACTTTTATACTATTTTTAATTCTAAACTAATAAATGTATTTTTTTAATTATTATTATTATTATTAGTGAAAGTTTTTTTAATTAGATACTAAATAGTACGTGGACATTCAAATTAAGTACCCGAATTTGGTGGAGTGAGGTTGAGTTTTTAAAAAGTTCACTCACTCTGAGCAAAGGGTTAGGGTGTGTAGAAAAAGTATTGGGAGGGAGGTGTGGTCGGGTGGTGGAGGTAGTCATTCTCCACCCATTATCATCTCTCCGAAGACAAGAAGTGTTTGTTGAAGGAATCTTAGGAGACGTCTTATTAAGTTATTAATGATCATATGTAATGGCCATTTGGCTTGACCCACATATTGATATATAGTGGATCGGAGGACATGCGCCTTAATTGCAAATTAGATACTTGATGATCGAGAGAAGTCTAATTGAATTGGTAAGAATGAGTTATAAAAAATAATCAGTAACATTAAAAGGAGGGGATCTTTAAATCCTAACATCGTAATAATCTCAACATAGCAATTTTTTTTACAAGAATATAATTATTTTCTATTACTTACTTACAAATTTAATATATATCATCGAAATAAATATAAAAATTACAAATTACTACAAGGAGGACACCATTTCTAGTCGTCTTCCCCGGATTCTTTTATGGTGACTAGCGATCGACGCCGGTCGCTGGACAATTTATGGTTGGAAATAGTGCCGGATGGTTGTCAAAACACTAGTGACCTACTTTCACATGTCACTAACCAATTTTTAGGCTTTATTGCATCAAAATAAAATGTTGATGGATTTAATTGTACCTTTAAACAATCTAAAGGTTTATTTAACTTTTGAGAGCCTATATATTTATTTATTTATTGCGTGCAAAACCACCTAAATTGGCATAAGGTTATTCCGGCCCAAATGTAAAAGTCAAAATAAAATAATATATACTGTGCACTCATATTTCGGTAGTCAAAATAAGATGGATGAGTCCTTGTCTTATAATTGAACTTGGTACAATGACGGCAAAAAACGTTAAAATTTTCTTGGTCAGACCAAAAAATCTGATAAGGGTGGACTATGCAATGGAAATGCAAAAAAGATAATGGTATTTGAATTCAAATTTTATACTTGTTCGTTCATTTATTTATTGTCACTATAAGTTCAAATTTTAAAGGAAAAATAGCTAAATTGACCTATACAATTGAGTTTTTAAAGTAAAAAAACTCAAGTCAAACTCCTTAGACCAGTAAAAAAAATTTAACTAATTAAATCTAAATCAACCAGTTTAACAAGTTAGTTATTCTCATGCTGACACATGTCTTTTATTATTATTATTATAATTTTTGTTTGTAAATTATTTTTATTAAAAAACTTTTGATTTTTTATTTGAATTATTAAAAAAAAAAAAAANAATTTTAAAAAAAAAAAAAAAAAAAAAAAAAAAAAACACGGGCATCGACCGCCGGTACCCGGTGGCTGTCCAATCTGGAATGAGGGGCGCAACTCCATTAATATTGCACATGGGAAGCTGAAGAAGAAGCATGGGGAATGAAGTAAACGGCCAACTTCAATTCAATTCCTCACCAGATTCCATATCTAACTTGCATGGCTGCTCCTTCTCAAGGTGCACAAGGTCGCCGGCTTCCTGACCTCCTTTGGCTCGGCATTGCTTCTGGGTAGGACTGTTAAAACAGGCCAGGCGGAAGCCGTCGGTTCAACGGAGGGAGCTAAAAAAGTCTTCTCTTTGACGGACCTAGTTTAAAATTATAAAACATTAACTAATAATTTTAAAAGTTCATCAAACAAAATATATATGTATGTATGTATATATATAATTTAAAAAATAAATGGGCACTTTGGCGAGCTAGTGGCCCAGCCTACGGCTCACTAAGCCCACGTTCCTAAGCGGGACGGCCTCTATTTTTTAAATCCACCCCTACCTAAGTGGGGAGTGGGGCGGACTGTCCGGTGGACAAAGCCTGTTTTGACGACTCTACTTCTGGAAGAACGGACTCCATCAACACTAGCTCCTCATTCCTAATTATCCGGAACTCACCTTTGAGGCCCATATCCAGAACAACCTCACTCTTTGATAGCCACGGGTAGTCGAAGCCGGTGGCTATATATATATTGATAAGTGCATTTTTGTCTATATTTTATCCCTTCTTAAACCCATTTTATTTGTGAATTGCCTAAATGCTTGTGTGAATTATGACTAATTTGTGTTGGTTTTATTTTAAGGTGATATTATTCACAACAAGTGAGAAATTCAATGATTTTGGGAAGATTCCGAGCAATTCTTGGACCAAGAGATCAATCAAAGAGTTCCGAACGCACTTAGAAATTTTCAAGAGTCTCATACTGCCTCGCGTACGCCCACCCGCCTGTTCGCTTGGTCGTCCATAAACAATGTGCATCTTATAAGGAACTCGCACTGCCTCATGTACGCTCGTTCGCCCGTCTATTTTAGCGCTCCCTAGAACATTGTGTACTATTGCCGTCCCTGTGCACTCTATTTATAGTTATGCGTTTTTCAGCAATTTTAACTTGATTTTGACCCATGGTTGAACCCTAGAGACTCTTATTCATTTCCTTTAACATTTTGGGGTTAGATTAAGCTTAGGTTTATCTTCTATGGCCCTATTTGGTAAATGACTGTTAACTGATTGGGTCAGAAGACATATGATTAGTTTGTAACATTAGCTAATTGTAGAAATGTGTTTGGTAAACTAGCTGTTTGGTATAATTTCTTTTCTCAAAAAGCTAATTGAAAAGGCCGCTTTGAGTAGCCTTTTGAATTTTAATTTTTTTGAGTTACAAATTAAAAAGCTTATTAACCAAACACTTATATTGATTTTTTAACCAAATCCCACAACTAATAGTGGTCAAATAAACCAAAATTAGCTGATAGGCTGATTATTTACCAAACAGAGCCTATATCAATTTGAAAGCTTGTAATCTTGGATTTGAAGCTTTATTTTAAGATTTACCATTCATTTCAATAGAGAAGTTTTCTTTCCTTTTATCTCTTTCTTTTGCTCCATACATTGTACCACAATCACCCTCGCATCTATCACCAATCACCCATCCTAATCCCATGTAGTCTCGCGATCGCACACTCTCGATGACCTCCATCTCCTTCATCTTGACCCTCCGAATATAAATCCTTAATTTAGCCCAAAATATTCATTCCTTAGCCAATCTAATACCTCATTAGAGCTAATCAGTACTCTTAAAAACAACTAAATTAAAGTTGAATTCAAACATCTAATTGAATATCACTTAATACTCATCACATGGTCCCCCACCCTAACCCAAAAAGAAAATCTTGATATTAAAGTCTCTTATTTATATAGTAGTTAGATCAACATTATTATTGCATCAGATCATCAATTATACTGTTTGACTATATGAGATTTAAAAATAATGTTGGACAGTAGATACACTGCACTCAAGATTTGGCATGCACGTGGGCATGTGTTAAAGGAAGCTGCGGGGGAACTCTCGTCAATGCGGACCACCGATCCCCACGCCACATAAAATAACACTAACCTATGCTCCGACACTCCTTCTTCTACATATATATTTCTCGCTATTTTTCTTAGTGATATTTGTATTAGTGTTCACGGGTCGCCGAATTTTAGAGTGTGTAAGATGGGCAACAATACAAATCTTAATTTTTAAAGGGTTCAATATTTATTTTTGACCTATCACCTAGCTACTTAAGAAATTTAAAAGAATTTACAATTAATCCTAAAACCATTCTGTTTCCACAACGGCACATATGATGTCTCAAGGCCTGAATCTGCAGAGATAACTACTTGACGTAAAAATTATATATTTTACGTATTGGTTTTAAAGATTGCGCTTATACTTTTGGTAATGACTCATTTATTTAAAAGAACTGGTCACAAAAATCTAAAAATCTACCATGTCTCCCGTTATATATATTTTTCTTCCTTTCATTAGGAAATTATTGACTTATTGGTAGTGGATTAGTGGGTAGTTGTGTAAAGTTTGTAGTGACTATTTGTACGAAAGTGGGTAGTAGAGTTTTATTCTTCTATAATACTAGTTTGAATATGTTATTTTTTTTGGAACCCATGTTCAATTATATTTCTCAGTTTCATTGAACCATATCCTAAATTCTATGAATTTACTCCCAAGCCTATGAAAAGGTATATCAAATCAATCTAATTTCTAGATTCAACACCAAATTGTACATTCCTACATAAAAGGAGTCAAACTCAAACCCAAACCCAAACTCTATTGGTCATAGGAATCAAACCCTACTCTACCACAGGAAGTACATTTTAAATGAAACATTTTATAGACTAATGCCACGTGAGCTTTTTTTTTTTTTTTTTTTTAATTTGGGAAGTAAGAAATACATAATTTTCCTTATTAAATATTATTTATGGTGATGATAAACTCAAAGAAATTACATAATATAGTATTTGGATAATTCAAAAGAGCACATAGAATTGAAGACTTGCAAGGAAGAACAATTCTAGAAATAGTCAAATCTATCAATTTTTGGTGCAGGTGGAAAGAGGAAGTAGCTAGTCATCAGTTATATATATGTCATCACAGCTTTACTTAGCTCATAAATTTTCTATTTTTAGTTATATATGAACTCAAAAGAAGCACTTCATCTATATGAAGTACAAATTATATATATATATATATATATATATATATATATATATATATATATATATATATATGCTAAGAATATATATATTAGTGACCATAAGAGAACTACTACACCCTCCCATGAGTCCATGAGAACTAATTTGGTGCATTAAAAAATTAAATATGAGATTAATTGAGAGAATTAAAAATACGCGTGTGCATATGTCCTTAAGTTGCACACGACACATGCTTAGTATGCACACATACAACATAATGCTTCATATGCACACGTTTTTAATTCTCCAATTAATTTCACCCATAGATCTATTTTTTGATACACCAGATTAGTTCTAATAGATTCATGGGGATGGTAGTTCTCATAGGATTGAGTTCACTCATGTGGGGTTGAATTACCGTCGAGTATTTTTTTTTTTAAACATCTAATCTTCTTTTCTTTTACAATTTTTAAAAGTAAAATATATTATTAGTCAATTTAATTCATAAGTTTTAGGAAAGTTCTATGATATTTTTTAACATCATGCTTTTGGTTGAGTTATATCTTTTGTTTTGATACAACTTAGGGGAAATAGACAACCGGCTTAGTAAAGTGGGATATATGATTCTGAAACAATAATTTTTAACTTTTTTTTAGGGTGTTTATATGGTAAGAGTGAAATACTAATAATTTGAGATCCTACACAAACTATTTTACTGGAGAACTCCTTCCAATAATAATGTGTTATTGATCAAATTGGAATTCTTTTTTTACCATACTAATACTGAAACATTTTGATGATAGGTTAGTTTTTGAAATTAGTACTCTAATCTTTCCTCCAACAAGTAAAAATACAAACCCGAAATCCCTTCCAAAGTGATAAGATGAACCGTTACAAGCTAATACATTCTACTAAAGTTAACTACCCCAATAAAAACATAACAAGGTAGTGTTTAAAGACAAGCTAAGTAATCTATTAGATCTATCATTGGAGGTTTTGAACTAGAGCATTGAATAAAGACGGAAATTAAAGCTATTATTGTATGTCTTGATACTAGTGATAACTCTTTACTTGGTCTCTTTATGACCTCTGATTTGGAACTAAATACCAAATTAGGTAGCCTAATCTCGAAACACTAATCTCAACATATTAGAGCAACTCCAATATTTGATTTTTATGAGTTTTTTTTTTTAATCATAATTTTAGCTTAGGTAGATGGCTGCGGCAAAATCAAGTTTTTTGTAAAACCTCTGAACCTGGTATACTGATGACAAAGCAAAATTAGAAAAAAAAAAAATAGTCACAACATTTGCATGTTGGGCACACTTGTCGCGCCCAACAAGTGCTTTCACTGCACACGGTTTCTGGACGCGTAACCTCTTTTTTCCTTTTTTTTTTTTTTCTTTCTTTGCTTTTGTTAACTTTCTTTGTTCTTTTCTCTCTTTTTCCACCATCTATACATACAAAAAAAAAAAAAAAAAAAGCTTCAATAGTTGAAGATGCTTTTACTTGCATCCTCAAACTTATTGGACCCCAAACGAATAATAAACCTAACAATTCTACAGTAGGGTAAAACATTGCAACCAAAATAATTTTTTTTATGGGTGCCGTCAAAAAAAGGAAGACGGCTGAATTATAGGATGAGGAAGTGAATTTCAACATGTGGACAAGAAGCCAATTGGGGGTACGGTGGTTCTAGTAGTAGTAAGCAAATAAAACTTTCCCCAATATCACCCTTGGAGCCTTTAATTCCGCTAAGATCAAATCCAAGAGGTTCTTATCAATTTGAATGACATATATACACACACACAATCACGCTCACCCCCCCCCTACCCCCCCCCCCTACCCCTCTTTTTGTCATCCCAGCGTGATCTTAGCTCCTGCTTTTGCCCTTTTTCATTTCCCCTTAAGATGCAACCTCTCACTCTTCTATATATCAACTTATTACATCAAACACAAGCTTAAAGGACAAAGAGGCCGAAGAAACCGAAACCCTCTTTCTCTCTAACAGAACAAAACTCTTTGTTCGATCTTCGATCTCTCCGTTTCTGTCGATTTTATGAGGATTTTTTGTTCTTAGCTCTCCCCAATACGTAGTCAAAGGTTGTCTCGATCTCAAAACAAGAGAAAGTGGATAAACGGCATGGAAAACGCCCACTTTCTATGGAAACATCGTCGGAGAAAACCCACGACTTCGCCGGCACCGATGATTCCTCCTCCGTCCTCACCGGAATCGTAACCTCAGCTTCGCCGTCGCCCACCGTCGCTCAACCGGTGGTGCAAGAACAAGGTTAGTTTAATAGTCTATATTTTCTTTTTTTCTTTTTTTTTTCCCTAAAAATAAAGATTGAATATTTGAATCCATAGCTCCTGATCCGATTTGAAATTTTATTTTCATTTTCTCCGAATTATTTTTTTTTTTTGAATTTTTTGGGGGTTTTTTAATAGGTCATGTGGGAAAAGAATTTGTTGCTTTGGTTGACAGGTTCATTGTATGTGACTTTCGACTTTCCGTAAAGAACTATCTCTCTGTATATATGTCGCCACCTCGATCTCTATCTTTCTAGTGTACTGCCCGGCCTAGCTTCTTTAATTATGGGGAATTAATTTGCCTCTAATAACTACATATATATATATATATATTATATATTCTCCCCAACTAATTAAGGAACAACCTAGTATAGGGACAAACGTCTCGATATAATTGGCTTCATTTGTTTTTGGTCCGACGTCAATTATCATCGTCCAATCCGAATTACAAGCGAAGCAATAATCAGTTGTCATTAAAGAAAACAAAAAAAATGTTTTTTTTTTTTTTTTTTAATGTGTAGTCATGTGTTCCATGTGGATGGTTTCGTTTTGGCAGTCATTGTCGTCCAATTTATTTGTTCTTTCCTAAACTGCCATCGTGTTTATCGTTTATGACTAGTATAGGTATAGCTATGTGTTTTTGCACCACTTTGTTGCTATTTTGCCCATCACCAAACTTTTTTTTTTGTCAAAGAATATTTATTGTTTGATGTGATATATGTCTTGAAGTGCCACGATTCTTCGTGATTATACATATTTTTGTAGTTGGTCTCATGAGATGTAATCGCGTTAATATATAGTGCATGCTTTTATATATATGTAGCATTATGGGGTGTGAAACAAATCATATGTTAATTTTTTTAGATGACGAGGAAAATTCGCAACCATATATAGGGGTATGTATGCATGTTTTGTTTCGAATATGGTGGGGAGAGGGCTAAGCACAGTGTGCTCAATTGACACTTCTGTGACTCTTCTTGAGGGAACGTCACAGGATCGAGTCTCCGATGGTGAGGTATTGACTCTTTGAGCTACAACAAATTTCTCCGTGGTGGGATGATGGAGAAAGTACATAGAACAGATACTACAGGGTGAGGGTGGGAGGGGTTAGCTAGAAACTTGGAATTGTACATTGCCACAAGACTCCTAGCTTCATGCATGCCTCATACTTTTACATTGTATTTAGGACTTATCAATTATGAATGTCTAAGATTCTACTTAATTTGTGTTATTCTATGCATTAAATTTGTGCAAAATTGGTCGAGCTAGATACAATTAACCTTATTTATAATGATATTATTTAGTGATGTTTGTTTGTTACAAACGTTCATTTACTTTTAAGAGAATATGAGAATATTTTGAATTAATTATCATACATATCTTTGATCAAGTGAACAAAGACTAGTTAAGAATTCCCCCTAAAGTTCATTTATAGTAACAAGTTGGTAGTAGAAATACATTTATTTGTTCCCCAAATTATAGCTTAAGAGGATTGCTAGTGACATTGAATCAATATGTATGTTTGATCATACATATCTATAATTTCGATTTACTCTTTTAATTTGGTATATAGTCACAGGATGAGAGATGAAACAAAACACATTCTTCAATTACCTCTGATTAGACCTTATTTTTTGGATTTTGTGCTTTGATGAAGGGAACGTGAGACGACACTATAGAGGCGTAAGGCAGAGGCCGTGGGGCAAATGGGCGGCGGAGATTCGCGACCCGAAAAAAGCGGCTAGAGTTTGGCTGGGAACCTTCGACACAGCTGAGGATGCAGCTCTTGCATACGATGATGCTGCTCTTAAATTCAAGGGTTCCAAAGCCAAGCTCAATTTCCCGGAAAGGGTCCAAGGAAAAACGGAGCTCCGCTACGTCAGCACCGGCGCCGGAGGGACCGCCGGAGGAGCTCCTTCCGCCGTGGATCACCACATTTCCGGCCACCACCAACTGCCAGCCATGCCGTCGCCGGAAACCTACCCGTACCTCCAGCAATACGCGCAGCTGCTTTCCAGCTCCGACGCGGAATTCCCTTACTTGACTTCGGCGCTTTATAATCAAGCGAGTTTTTCGCAACCGTCGTCTTTGCCACCGGCGGCGACGTTTCCGCCGCCGCCCACGGCGCCGTCGCAGCAACAAGATTATTTCCCGTATTTTCCGTCGCAGTTTGAGAATTTTCCTAGTTCGGATTATCAAAATTATTACACCAAGGGTTTTGATGATCCAAACAACCCGAATCCGAATGATGACTAGTTTTTTTTTTTTTGTATGAATTTGTACCATCATACAAAATGCATGATTTTGATGGCAAGTTTCTACTAAATGCATGTTTATTTATTGATATAATGCAAGTTTACATATACAATATCCAATATTCATTATATACAATACTATTTCGTTATTGGTGAGCTTATTTTATATCCTAATTATATCATCATCATATATTATTATTAGACTTATGGATGGTTATGACATACCACCTATTGGGCGGAGGCTTGTAGGGCTGAATACAGGCGGAGGCTTGTAGGGCTGAATACAGCATCCCGCCATAAAAATGTGGCGCTACTATAATATAACGAAATAAAGTTACATTTTTGTTATTAGTTATAGTTTTGGTATTGACAAGTGTTTATTCTAACTATTGGTATAAAAGTATATCATGGAAAGTATGTTGTGCATTTGAAATGGGCAGGTATTGGGAGAGGATATGATTGTCAGGTGGAGATTTGGAGGTCAGGGGTGAATCTAATTAACATTTTGTGACTTTTAAGTAATGGTAAGTGCTTCATCCTAACACCATAACTGTAAAGAGAAGTTACCAATACTAACAAAGTGAACCATCAATACTAAGTCAACTTTGGTTGGCATCTTTAAACTTAGGTTGAAATCCGCTAAAAACAAAGTTTATATCTGACCCATTATGAAAAAATTTTAAGGTGTTGATTTTTATATGCAACCAATCATAAAAGCTTTTGAATTTTTGAGATACGACAGCTAATGCAATTACAACGTTTGAAAATTGACTTATATGTGAGCATGTCACTTTAAAGAGTTTGGAAAAATTTAAGGTGTTGATTTTCATATGCAACTAATCATAAAGCTTTTGAATTTTTGAGACACGCGGACAGCTAATGCAATTACAATGTTTGAAAATTGACTCTTGTATATGTGAGCACGTCACCTTAAAGTGCTTTTTAGTCAAGTCTTCTCCTGAATAACAATCAAGCTCTGTGCTATTACAATAGTGCAGAAACAAGTAACACACTTTTTTGTTTTCAAAAAAAAAAAGTAACACACTTTTTTTTTTTTTGAATTGTATTCAATACAAATTAGCACATTAACATTTCCCACATTTTATTCTCTCCAAATATTCAAGTAGTGACTAATATAATCTTAACTTTCACAACATATGAGTGCATGCAGGATGCTCAGCTAATCCATATGCATGCACACGTAAAGCATGTAATGTGTGCCATTATATATTCAGAACATGAAGTCTAGCTCTTTGTATACTATTTTCCCACTCTTTATTAAATATTAGGCAAAGTAACGGCGAGTTGCTTTCTTCTCGATGTTTGCAGATGAGAGAGAGAGAGAGAGAGAGGCATGCAAAGTGATAGATGAATCTGATGATGATGAAATGCATGTTGCATGCTGATCTCTCTCTATCTTTTTCCATCTGTGTCCTTATCCCTTTGGAAAGGAAGTGGAAAATTAGTGTAGTGTCCAGTCTTTCCAAGTGGAGAGCTGGAAAGTAGATAGGTGCCTTCTACAATTTTATTTTTTTTTTTGACTAAGTATAACTCAGTCATTAGTCTTCATTTTTAATGTTTTCAAAGGCATATATGATCCACATGCAGACCTCCATCGTCACCATCCATTTAAACTTAATTTATAGCCGTAAATTGGACAAGTGCCACTTTTGGTAATCTTTATTTAGTGGAGTTGTCACGTTTAGTCTTAGACTATAAAATAAATTAAATGAGGAAAAATTCATGTAAATAACACACGCCAACTTAGCTAGAAGCATTATGCTCATTTTGGGATTTTGATTTGTGCCCACCCCTTCTACTCGCCAGAGAGAACTCTATACTATATGGTTCAAACTTATTAAAAATAATATATATATATATATATATATATATATATATATATATATATATATATATATATATATATATATTAGTACAAACCTACATCTTTTTTTTTAGGTTTTTCAATTTTGACAAATTCTACTTACAAGCCTTCATACCTCTATTTTTCCCAACTCAAATAGGTAAACTTTGAAATCAATTTTTGCATTTATTCATTATCTATTTTGTGCGTATGATATATCAAATTAAACATCTCACTTGAAAAAATCCGAATCCACTTTGACCCATTCCAATTCTAAAATGGACTCCACTACTAGAAACTATACCATCAAATGACCACTTTAAATCCCATTTTAATCTAATTTTTCCAACATATATAAAATCAAAGGATGGAAACGCTAATTTAATTTCATCTCACCAAATTGTAGTGGTGAAGATGAGGGCCTTGTCAAAAAATAATGACTTAAATTAAGATTTTCTAGCTTTAAGTCTAGATGTTACAAAAGTCAACAATAAAAGTTCGGGTGTTAAGAAGTTATCAATTTGTTTTCGTTCTTAACAAATATTTTCCCCATCGAGTATTATTTTTAGTGATGGACCAAGAATAAATAAATAAATAAATAAATATATATATATATATATATATATATATATATATATATATATATATATATATCTTTGCACCTATTTTTTGTGTAGTCATGTATCTTTGCACCACTGTGTATTCACAAATACATTATGTGTTTAAAAATGTATCAAAGTGGGGTGCATTTTACAAATTGAGTGGTGCTGAGAAATTCACCACTTTCTGGTGCATTTCTAAACAAGTTGTGGTGTTTTTGTGCATGTATAAGACTACCTCGCTTGGAACTCTTGTAGTTTTTAAAATAATGCTTTGTTTATAATTAATTAATTATCCACGAAGGACAAATTTTAGGTGAGGTGCAGCTACTCCAATTCAAAATTTAAGCATGTAATCTATTTCCTAGAAGACTTACAATGAATTTACAAATACCTAATCAAGGAGACCCATGCGTATATAAAAGTATTTTCATTGAGAGATTTTTCTTGAGTTTTTGACTGAGTTATAGAAGATATGGGTTTAGATTTTTTTTTAATTAAATTGAGTTTTTATTAGGGGAAAAAAGACAATATAGTAAAGGCAAAAATTTGTGTAAAACCGTCTATGAAACGGATCAGGTCAAAATATTAATACACACAAATATAATATTAATTAGGAATAAAGTGTATGTTTATTAAGGAAAATATAATACTTTTAAGGGATTTTAAAATATTACACTTTTTCTCAAAAGTATTATATTTTTCCTAATAAATAACAAACACTTGTCAACATTACTAATGTAAAAGTATTATATTTTTCATCAAAAGTATTACAGTTTCCCTTATAAGTTACAAACATTTTATTCTTGATTAGTATTACCCATTTGAGCATAATTATGATATTTAATTTGGACATATAATTATGTCATTTGGATGTTAATCTAACCCGACTTGACCTGTCTCACAGATCCTTATCCGTGAGACGGTCTCACACAAATGTGATCCTATAATAAATGATTAATATGAAAGCTAGTTGACTACTCTGACATTATTTTTATTTTATTTATTTTTTAGTTTTGAATTGTATTAAATGTAAAATGGCATGGACCCAAACCAAATAAAATAAAATAAAAGAGCTTGTCCTCAAGGTGATAATTTAGACACTTTTAAAGGTTAATCTACCTAAGTTGACAATTTCAACTAACCCATATTATAAAATGTGAGTTAATTTTGACCATTTGAATTTTGATCAATCTAGAGAAAGTCAAGACTAGCTTGAAAGCATTTATATATTAACTATTTTTTCAAAATATAATACATTATTAATCTGACTTAAAGTAAATTACTAATGCATTTACAAGATATAGTTCGTAACACTTTTCTTTATTCGAGTTATTTAAGTTTCTCGAGTTAATACATAGAATCAAATAAATGATTAAAAAAAAAAAGTGTATATGCCCTGGATATGACAAGCAAGTGGGCCTCACTTCCAAAATCCAAATTATTATCACTTACACTATGTACAGTTGAATAATGTTTCTAAGTACGAATTAAAGTGTGATTTCAACCATCAGATTGCAAGTCCTCCACAGAAAACTCATTCCTAAACATCATTGCACTGTGCATAGACTTGTCAACCTATATCCCTTTACAAAGACTACAAGTTAAAGAGTTAATAGTTTAATTTTGTTATGGATCGTATACTGCAATATCAGTCATTTTGTGATACTAGCGTACAAACACATTAGAGAATATATAGACCCGTTAAAATGCATTTCACGGTTTATCTTCCTTAATATACTAAAGTTTCAGGGTAGGCGCAATGAAAGTCGTCTCGGGATAATTAAGATGCAATTACTTTTCTAGAGTATGTGATTGTTAAATGTAATCGAGCAATACTGTTACTATGTTGATTATAATCTTTTTTGTGAATCACACCATAACGGTCCTGTTGAATCAGAAAAACTTTCGATTGAATAAATAAACATATATAAATGTAACCCTAGCTAGGTAGCTAGGCATGCCACTAGTAAACAAATCACTTTTTGACAAGTTGCAATAAGATGCTAGTAGCAATAAGCATGCAAATCCAGAAGAACAAATTAAAATTAAAGTTCAATCAGAATTCGGCGGCTTGCACGCTGAGAAAAAATCTTTGAATTTGTCTGGTAATCAGACAGACATGCACCTCAAAATATTTAGTACCCTCCAAAGTTATAATAATATAGTAAAAGTGTCGACACCAGCTTGAATTGTTCTCACCCACACACTGTTCAAAATCACGCCACTGCCACTATATTTCTCCTGTCTTTTCTCTTCTGTTCTTCTTTGTCTTTAATTTTTATTCTTTTCCCCAAAAAAGAAAAAAAAATTAATCAAAAAGTTGGAGAAATCTCTCAAACTTAATACTACTTGACAATTTCTTATGGAGTCAATGTAGACTACCTAATCATGTGTTGGGTACTAATTTTGTGGGCTGAGTTTGGTATCTTGTTATCAAAAAGTGGTGTTGACTGTTATGCAAGTATATAGAAATCAAATTGTGTTTTCGCCAATAACTATAACTTTTTTGTGTGACGAACGAAACCTAAAGCCATTATATATCCAATTAAGAGTGTGAACATACTGGGTAAACTCCGCTTCATTTGTGTAATAGTCCACAAGTCATATAAGAGAGGTAAATCACACTAAGAATACCTTATGTGGTAGACTTAATGAGAAGTTGCCCACAAGTTATATAGGAGAGGTAAACTACAGTAAGAATACCATGTGTGGTTGGCTTAACCGAGAGAGTACTAATCAGAATTAAACTTATGACCTTCAAGTACAAGAAATAGTTAACCTTTGTTATTGTGGAAAGCATTTGATCTTACAAAAAATTGATTTTAGAGCAAGTCTAACCACATGCTATATACTTGAGGTTGACACTATGTTTGATCCTTATAACACGCACTTAGACAAATCATGCTATCGCAATCCATCTATAGAATCTTCTAAATAGTATCATTTGGAGAAACATCAATTAGCTCAAACATCTTAATCCGCAACAAATTAAAGATATTTTCATAAGATGTTCTGCTATCGCATTATATGTACAAAATATTATAAGTTTATTTTGGGTATTGATTGCATTCAATGATGAGCTTCATGGTAGTGGGGGTTCAATCATAAGTGATCATAAGAATGAAAATCTCATGACACTATCAAAATCGTCCAAGTTAAGAGATTCAAAGCCACCACTTGAAAAGAAAGCTGTCAAATGCAAACATATATAGCCTCACACCTATGATTGAGCAGCATCTTCCATCACAATCAAATTGCTCATATCAAGGTTCCAATTCCACCACCTCATTTATTTTCTAGATCTCTTTTGTCCAATTTCCCAATTATTTATATCACATCAAATTTATCGCACATCTAGAATCAGTTATTTTATTCGTCAAGATTACCGTTTCTTTTGTTCATGACAAATTATTGTAAACCGTTAGAACTTTAGTTGGAATAATCTATCATGTTCATCACAAAGAATCTTTTAAGGAATATATGAATAGGAGAAAGGAAAGCATGACATACAATTATTTACTAACCTATTTGACAAGCTTTTTTTATATGCGAGAAAGATAAGAATCTAAATAAATTGTAGATTATAAAAATATGGGCCAAACAACCTCTACAATATCTGCAGCTAAAAAATTTTTAAGACCTTCCGAAGGGTTGTAAGCTATCCCATATCGAAAACCACATACCCACTACTTGCTTTGAGCATTATTCCTAATAATACCTCCTGCTACATCTTACTCAAATTGGCCTTTTACATTCCCATCAACATTATCCATCTCTGTTGAGCATATAATATATAAATATAAATATGGAATCCAACTATCAGCTTAGACTTTTAGTTGAGATGAAACACATACTTCAATTATCTCTCTTGCTATAGCCTAGCTACAAGATTTCAATCACCCCAAATTGAATCCGTATAAAAAGTAAAAATCAATCTAATCTTTTTAAACTACTATACCAATATGGTACAAAACTAATAGATAACCGCTTTACATTACCAATATAGTTTTGGACTATAATAGATCAAACATAATTCCTCTTTATTAGTTACCACCCTTAGCAGTTCATTCGACAATTTTGTCTCTCTTTTCTTTTTCTATAAAACTTTTTCTTATTTCTTGTGTAACAATACCATTCTATTCACACTTATTACAATTGTCCAAAGTTGGACTAGTACCAAATTACTAACCTTAATTCGACAATAAACTCAACATTAATCAAAAGTTAATCACTCAAAAAAATAAAATAAAAAGATTGTGTGCTGTAGCATAAAGTGGAGACCATGGTTTTGTTTTGTTGCGGAGATTAAAACATGTGCGTTCCGCGTGCAATTGATAGGGCCAGTGGGCCGGAAGAAGAACGTGGGGTGAAAGCTAAGGCCCAAAAAGTGAGATTTGGGTTTGCAGAAAGTGCAAAAGTACCATCAGATTTGATCAAGGAAGACTGAACACTCTGATTTGAGTTTGAGGAGAGGACCACCGCAATTTGAGGATCCATCATCTTCATCTTTGTCTTACTCACAAAATGCAAAATTCTCTCACCCTAAAAATAAATATAATCGTGTTTCAATTTTAGTTTCGAATCACCGATTCACAGTTCTAATAAATGATAAATCAGAACCAATAATTTCGGTTTGAACAGCCCGTTTGAACTTCTTTTTTCCCTTAAAAAGGAAGGGTTTTTTTTTTTTTTCCGAGTTCCCAATTTTAATAATCAGGAACTTGAGCCTTTTGAATTCTTGATGGTTCCAGCTCAGTTGCAACAGTGTCCAATTAGGTTAAAATCAAACCGCGCTCATCCCAACCTAAATGCCTATATACATCAATTCTACAAAATGGTAAAAGAAGTCCCACCATACTTAGTGTAGTGATTCATTAGTTCATTGTCTGACTTATATATGTCACAACTGGAGGCAAAAGTGTGGTGGTTCGAATCCCATTGTAAATTTAAATAGAAAAAAGATTAAAGATGATGGAATGTGTGGATCAATAGGCTCATTTAACAACTCGCGATTTACCTCTATAATAATTCTAGGGGCGGGATCTTATGGACTTACGATTAATCTGACTTTAATGATAAAAGAATAAACCTCAATAGGCTTTTTTTGTAGGGAGAGCAGGGCCTAATGCCTACAATAATCTTCATTATCTGCTATCTTCCCACCTCCACTTCTTTTACATCTATCCAACCACAGTTTTTAACCCAAGATTTCACCAATTTTACATCCATCTAGCTGCACTGCTGAAATTCTGATTGACATGAAAAGTATATATGAATTAATGGTTATTTAGTAGTAATAGCATCTATATCTGTGGTTTTTTTGGGGTTATTGTCAGGGTATGAACTGAAGCATGAAGAATGGAATTGATGGGAAGGCAAATTAATTGTGGGTTATTTCTCCTGCAAAATCCTTGATTTTGCAGGAGAAGAAAGGAAAAAAAAATAAAAAAGCAACAGCCAAGGGCTGTGATTAGCGGAAAGTCCTGCCCAACGTCAGAGTAGTCTGACATTAGCATTATTTGTTATTTTTTTATATTTCTTTTGTCAGATTTTTATTTTTGTTTCTTTTCTTTTTTCATTTTTTTCTTTTTCTTCTCATACTCTCTTTCCTAATCACACTTACAAAAACTCCTAAAAAATCGCGAAATATCTCCATTTGATAAAAATACTCTAAGTACTCATGATGACTAAGAACATTTTTAAAAAATAAAAATAAAAATTGATTTACCAAAAATGGAGTTGTCAAACGTCAGTCAAATTATGCGGCAGAATTATGCGGGGCGGAAGAAAAAGGGTTTTTAAAAATGAAAATTGGGGTTTTCAAAAAAAAAAATGAAAATTGGGCGGTGGTATGTTAAGATTTCTTCTGATCTAAATCTGGAAGGAGGCATGTGTTATGTGTAGTACTCCATCCACCTTTGATTTGAAAATGACACAACATCGGCGCCTCCCTCACCCTACATTACATTAGATTCCCTCTATAATCTCGTTTTTTTTTTTAAATAACCTAAAATTTTCAACTATTACGACCCATGAAAGAAGTAAATCACAATTTATCTTAACTTTATATGTTGAATGTACACTTCTTCATAACTGATTGTTTTTTTAGAATTGAATCCACCATAAATTTAGTATAGAATTACATAATAGGGTAGAATAATAATATTATTATTATTCGCGGCGCTAGGCCTAAAATGGTAAGTATAAAGCTCGAGAAACTACCCAAAATGGCGGTCCAATTGCTAAATAAATGACACAACTTATAGCCCCAAATAGGGTAGAGATAATAATGCTATGGCTAGGAATTGAACCGTAATGTATGGGCTATAGATTAGGGTCATGAACCATTAAACCACGGAGCCTGTAGTGCTTAGACAATGATGCCTTGATGAGAGGCAAGACATCATATTTATAATAGAACCCATGTTGTTGTACCATCCACGTGTATGACTCTTGATCCACTCCCTCTCCATCCTCCACGTGCCCCATGTCCATACACCATGCCGTGCCATACCAAACCCTGCCACAACGCACCATCCTACCTCCATACTGCACCGCCCTACTGCCACGCAACACCACCCCGGAAAGGTAGGCGCGGGTGAGGTGCTAGGGCCCCCTATTGTTTGATCAAATATTGACCGAGGACGAGCCTCCACTTCCATAGATCATTGGTTTGAACTCCTGTACCGCACCATATCGCACCGCATCCGCTCCACATCATGAAGAGGGGGCGCCTGGTGCCGCGTTGAGAGCGTGAGGCACGCCCTGGGCTCCCGGGGCCAGCGCCCCAACTGACGTGGCCACCCGGCTAGTGACCACCCGTGGCACCCCACCGCACCACCACCCCGCATTGCCTTAGAAAAAGGGGAGCGAGACACGCGGTGCGGGCCAACGGCCTCCTCCGATCGGCAAAACTGCCCAGGTCGCCCTACCGCCTTCTTTGACCTGCACTACCAAATCTAGCCCAATAAAGAGCCCATTGAATCTAGCCCATAACCCATATCTCCATCAATAACCATGATATAGAGTTATTGTTATACCGTGTACCAGAGTTTATATCACATTGCGAATCTTGATATAAAAATTATTGTTCTCATTATCATCATATACTTTAAATAATAAGGTTATTCTCAAAACTATTGTTCTCATCATTCTGAAAATATGTACACTCTTTCTTTTAAATAAAAATTACACACAATTATTCAAAAGAAATTTGCAGTGTATGTGTAAAATGTCTTTCTTGTATAAATATTTAGGTGATGTAAAAAGCACGTTATCCCAAGTGATTGCATAGTGACATAGCAAGAATCCTTATAATAAAGGAGTGAAATTGCTGTACTCTAAATATGAAGAATGAAGGTCATAAAATTGCCATCGAAATAGATGTACACAAGATATCCCACAGATCCAAAGAACAAAGGGTCATAAGAGCCAAGCCCACTATACTAAAAATCTATTAGTACTTCTAGAGAACCCAATTTTTAGTTCATGGGTAAAGAATACCCAAGAGAATATTAATACTTTAAAAAAAAAAAAAAAGGATATTAGTAATTCAAAGCAGAGTACAAAACATTATATTTTTTGAATACTACTAACTCTATTACAATGTCCCCACTGAGGCTCAAACCCACCACCTCCCGTATAAAGGAAAGGGTTTGATGCCACTGGACTACAAGGTCCTTGGCCAAAAGTACAAAACATTATATTGATAATAAAAGAATTGGGTATAGATATATTGTCACTTAATCCACACCTAAACTTTACCATCCCTACACACAAATTTCATCTTAACATGAAGATCATCTAATTCTAAAACATAAAATTGAAATCAATATGTGAACCCAATTTTGATGAATGATTAAAAAGTGGTAAAATTAGTTTTAAAAAATAAATAAATAAAAGGGGTCATGTTATTTTTACAAGTTTGACAGTGAAAGTACCTAGTTCGGAGTTTATTTAATCTCCTATGTAGTTTGCGGTTCCCTTTCAACTTCAAAGAAAAATGATAACTTCATATGTGGATCCCTAAAAAAAATAAAAATTAAATAAAAAATTGTTGTTATCCTGTAAATAGTTTTATTTCAAAAGATGAAATAATATAGATTACATCCAATTCCAACCAATGAACATATAACAAATCCAGTAATCTTATCCCAAATAAATCACCAAACAACTATCAATTCTTATCCAATACAAATAACAATGCAACATGCAATCCAATAACATAATCATTGGCCCATGAAACAAAGCGAGCCCAAATTAAAAAAAAAAACAAAAAACAAAAAACAAAAACCTCAATTTTTGTTTTCACTTGAGTTTAAATTTGATGGAAGAAGAAAATAATGAATGGATAAAAATTAAAAATCATGATTTCCTATTAAATAGAGCAATCAAAACATGTCAAATCATAGCAAGTAAATTGAGAGTAATAATTGGGAGCAACTTCCACCTTCAAGTCAATCATTAATACCATGGCAAATGATATTATAGAGCATGGTCCACGTTGTAATGTAAATTATCCATAAATATTTATTTTTAATATATTAAAAAAAATTACAAAAAAAATTATTATTCAGTATATTACTAATTACTAATTACTACTAATCGGGACTCTAGGTTCAAAAGAATATGTGCCCGAGATACTACCCCAAACGAGTTAGTATTACTTAACAAATAATAGAGTAATACGTAGTAGTCTTTTTTTTAGTAGGGATTATGAAAATGTAATTTACATTTTTACGAAACAATGAAGTGAAAATGAAATTTAGTTTTAGGGAGCAAAATATCAGGCATAGGGAGAACCTGGAGTGATTGAATGGTTCCTGATTGACTGTTAGAGCTATAACTGAAATTGGCGCAATTTTATCGGCAAATTTGCGAGGCTCAGCTGGCGTATGAATTCTATCACGGCGGCGATGGCGCTGCTTTCGCCTTCAATCTCAAGCATCGCCTTTGATAATCGTCCTTCTCCGTGTCCGGCACCGACTAGTAGAAGAAGAGGAGGAGGAAGAAGGCTTCCTGTGCTATCCTCGTTTACCACAAACAGTGCTCTCTTCAATCGGTTATCTTCTGCTTCTGTTGCTCCGACTACTGCTACTCTGTCGATAGTAAAGAGAAAGGTAGCATGTCAGGCCGTCGGAGAAAGTTCACCGCCTCCTTCCGATTCGACGGTAGTTTATCAAGGGATTTACGGTCCGTGGACCGTCGAAGACTCCGACGTCCGGGAGGTATTACCTTTCGTCCTCTCCTTTTCGACTGTTGAATGTTATTGACATTACTGTCATTTTGTTTGAACATTGGTTGCATTTGAAATGCACTCCGATATCAATCGTGCTCACATTTTGAATTGTTCCTGAGCACTGAATTGTTGAGTTTGGTTTATCAAATCGAAAGTATTAACCTATTTTTTGTAGCTTTCATTCAGTCTCTGCTCCAAACTTTTGCTCTTTTTTATTATTATTATTATTAGTCCGTATTATTTAGTTCTTCTGCTCTAAGTTTTCCGTCGAATCGAAGTTGCTAAATTTCTGCTATAATTGAATTGAAGCGACTAAGTTTGTGTACTAAATGGTGCCTTTGTTTTAAGATTGAGGCTGTTGCATTAGTAATTTCTGTTTTTTTCTTTTATTTATAATGTTCCAGCGATCTATGTTTTTCTGATGTTAGTGGTAACTTCACCAGGTTATATTATATAGATCAGGATTAGTAACTGCAGCTGTGTCATTTGTTCTTGCATCTTCAGCGGTTTTGCTTCCAGACGATTTTGTACTAAGGGACTTGATTGAGAGCAATCTTGATATCCTTTACTTGCTTGGAGCTTGTGGATTAGGCCTATCTCTCTATCTCATTCACATATATGTAACTGAAATTAAACGCACACTCCAAGCATTTTGGGCTATAGGTGTTTTTGGATCACTGGCAACGTATTCTGCACTTGCTCAACCTGCTGGCAGCAGTTTAGTTCAATATGTTATTGAAAATCCGACAGCCGTTTGGTTTGTTGGCCCACTCTTTGCTGCACTGACCGGGCTCGTCTTCAAGGAAGGTGAGATCTTACGTATAACCAATGCTTCAGATATGTGTCTGTTCTATCATTCTTAGTTCTACTTCACATAAAAACTTGTGATGTCTGGGATTTCTTTGCCAAACTATAATATGGGCTTTACAGTTTAACTTCCCTTATTTAATACAGGCCTTTGCTATGGAAAGTTGGAAGCTGGAATTCTCACATTTGTCATCCCATCAGTTCTTCTAGGACACCTGGTACTTCTTTACAACCGCGCAAGCCAATCATTTTTAACATTTGAAATGGAGTATTTGTGAGTGAAAGGAGTTTAGTACTCATCGTATTACTAAAGTTCTTTCTGAATTGAGGATTGCTTCATTAACAAATGATGAACACTGCTAACATTGCTATGTTTTTTGCTGACTTTTGTTAGTGATGAGATTTTTGAGACTTCTAAAATGAAATGTTTATGAAGTTGAAAGCATGGCTTAAAATTGGCTTCATTTTTTTGAGCTTCAATATTTTGACTTGCAAGGGAGTATAATATATTAAATCATTTGGTTCTTGTGGGTATGCAGACCGGGTTGATGGACGACGGAGTAAAAGTTACCCTACTGAGCGTTTGGATGGCACTTTTTCTGGTGTTTGCCGGAAGAAAGTTCACACAGCCCATAAAGGTAGACCCTTTGTTACTGCTTCACCTATTTGTTAATTTGGCACTCTTTAAACTAGAATGTTGAGAGAGTTATATTTCCACAACCACAGTAGGTCATTCTAAATGAGTAGAGGATTTTATGGCTTGCAGGATGATATAGGAGATAAATCTGTCTTCATATTCAATGCTCTACCAGAGGAGGAAAAGGCAGCATTGATTGACAAACTTGATTTGCAAAAGTATCAAGAGAACTCTAAGTAGTCCCTACCTTAAACATTCTCAGTGTAAGTAATGTATGATGTGTTCTTAACTTGGTAATACTCAACCTGATAGTATAGTGAAATCAATTAGACAATTACCCTTTACTAGATGATGGTTAAAGTGATACAAAAGATGTCAAATATCTAAAAGCATCTCCAATGGTTGAGCTCATCGATTCCACATCAACCATGCACTATTTCATCTATCATATCTCCAATGGGGAGACTAACATGAGATTTTCCTCAAAAAAAAAAAAAAGTTTCTATCTCGAAAACCTCTCTACATTGAAAGAGAAGCAAGTTTGTGAGATTCAATATATTCATAGAGAAGCAAACATGTGCATATTGGGTGACAAACAATTTTGACTCTGCAAACCTTGGCTTGTAGATTTTTCAATCACCCTCCAGATGGTGTTAGCTACTAGATAGGGTGTTTGTCACTGTCTACCTCAATATGGAAAAATAAATAAATAAATAAATAAAAGAGGGGACAGGAAGTTAGCAACCACTTTCACTGCCGAATGAGTGTAACCGTGCTGCCTCCGTGCGAATAACGTTCACTCCAAGTGCGTCAGCTCTATATTTTTTTCACCAAAATTCAGTTCAAAGTCTGCAAATACCATTTTTGCTAAATCAAACTTCGAAAGTATTAATGTTTGCGAAATGAAATACATATACCATACAATTTGGACACCATGTCACCAAGTATATGAACAGCCATTTCGGTTACCCCGATTCAGTTCAGGACATAGTTGCTACATATCATATATGAAGTAATTTAAGCTGTGGTGCAACACAGCATCAACACCTCACCAACTCAGCAGTTGGTTCATCAAAACCATCACCTTCCAAAACATAGCAGTTGGATCATGAAAATTGTCAGCTTACAGAACATAGCAGCTAAGCCCCACTATCATCATTTGGCTTCATTTCTTATGCAGCTTTTGCCTTCTTCCGCGTGATAGTTTTCTTAACCTCATCAGCTGCTCCAGTTATTCCAGTGCTGTCACAACTTGTGGCTCTTTTCCCCTTCCGAGACTGTTTAGGTTTTGTAGTAGGCTTCTTAGCTTCATCAGCCTTATTGCCCTCCACGCTATCCTCATTTATAGCATTATTGTTATCATCAGCAACAACACCATTTTCTTCAGCACACTCTTCATTCAAACAATCAGTTTCTCCATCAATCTCTTCACTTATATCTTCATCAGCCCCATCTATGCCACCAGAAGTACCTTCACTTGACTCCGCCTTCTCCTCCTCAACTTTTTGCTGTAGGGATTCAATCAGTGTCATCAACTCCCGATTAACCTGCCCAGAAAGAGCACCACATAGGCTTAATCTCAGATATTACTCCTTATCAAACTTAGCTCACCTCAGGGAATAAAAGAGTAATTAATATGATATACATAAGTGTGCGAGATACCTGTGGATTCTGCAGAAAATCAGATATATCAGTTTGGCAGGATGGGCATTTCATTACATTCTTCTGTGTCCGCAATGTTCTTCGTCCTCCACAATTCCTCTGTTTCATGAAAGACTGACCAGCAAAGGCACCATCCAGACATGCCTTGCAGAAGTTATGGGCACATGGTGTAGTAAGAGGGTTAACCATCACTTTGTGGCAAAGAAGACAGCTGAATTCTGCATATCATTGAATACCTCATCTTAAGACCACTTCAACTAAAAAGCTTAAGCACACAATGATATAGTCCAAATTACAAGAAATTGTACCCTTTAGGAGCCTTTCCTTCACAGATACTTGCTTTTTCTTGGTTCGAGCTTTCTTCACAACATTTCCATCTTCATCACATTCAAAGCTACCCATTCTACTTGCTGGAGGTGGTGTTTTCCAAAGCCAGCAACCTTTTTCCTCCTGCATAACATAAGCAAGACATCTTAACTTGGGAAAGAGTGTACTATCACAACTAGGACATGCATAAGATTTTGTTAAGAGATGCCCAGACAAGCACAGGGGTGTCATGTGGTGTCTAGTTGACTGGTTTTGGGTAAGGAAGCATTAGTATTTGAGCAAGAGGTGTTGGTACCAGTCAGACAGGCACAGGGGTGTCATGTGGTGTCTTGTTGACTGGTTTTGGGTAAGGAAGCATTAGTATTTGAGCAAGAGGTGTTGGTACCAGTCAGCCAGGCACAGCACAAGTAATCCTCCACAACAAGAGGTGTTGACCTAAACTATTTCGCATACAAATTCTAATTCCCAATCCAATATTCATATCAAATTCCCCCTCTCTAGGTTTACAATAAAACTAAAGTGGGACACTAATAGGAACTAAACAAAAAGTTCAATAAAACAGGAAGTTAGAAACCACATCTAAAAGCAAGTTTTACATGTATATGATGCATCATTTTAGTGGTTATTGAAATTAAGGACAAGCTTGAGTTATGTAACATTAGACCAAAAAGAAGTAGCAAAGACCATGGCATGATCCTAAAACTGTGTTTCAAAAGAGTTGCTTCTCACATCATAATCCCATGCAGGAGCTCCTTTTCTTTCAGTTATATCAGTAGCACCTTTCTTTATCTCCTTAACATCAGGTAAGGACCTTGGCCGGTCCCCAAGATTATCACTGCAAAGAAGACAAGGAGAATTAAGTTCACATTATAAAACTAGACATCATAGAGACTGATTTTATTGAGAAAGAAAACATTGATGGTATAACAAACCTTGTCCACGGAGCAGGTTCATTATCACAGCGTACAAAAAGATACCGACAAACTTTAAATCCCTACATAGTCAAAAACAGACATTGTGACGGTATATGACACACCCCACCCTTTAAAAAAACACAATTCAGCAAAGTCATCTACCTGAATTCCAACTTTGCGCCAACATTTTTCTATCCTGTAAATCCCATCATATCGTACTCCTTTCTCTGGTGCATATGAAGAACGCTTCTCCTTAAAAGACCTAGATATCAAAAGAGAAGTAATGCAAGGATAGCAAACAGATTCACAAAATATCCCATTTTTTCAAGCATTGCAGCATTTTAAATTATTTCCAAACCTGAATAGGAGTGATGTGGATTCTTGTTCAAAAATGGGTCTTTCTACAACCAAAATCCTATTTCGTAATTTGATTATGATTTGAGAATCTATGCACATATCAGTTTATAATAACCCAAACATCTCAATAATTGGAAGTCTGGAACAAACTAACCACTAATATGTTTTCCAAATTCCAAGGTCGCATATTTTTCAAATTGAGTGATGTGGATTCTTGTTCAAAAATGGGAGTGATGTGGATTCTTGTTCCAAAATGGGTCTTTGTACAACCAAAAGCCTCTTTCATAATTTGATTATGATTTGAGAATCTATGCACATATCAGTTTATAATATAGCCCAAACATCTCAATAACTGGAACAAACTAACCACTAATATGTTTTCCAAGGTCACATATTTTTCGAATTGAGGATTTTCTAAAATTTATGGATGGACAGGTATTTTATCCTGTCAGCACCCTTGTCAATTCCAGAGTATAGTAACCATCAACTGACCTCACAACTCGTACAGGATATCCTTTCCGGCAGCTGACTCTTAAGGCTTCATTACCCCTTTCAAACTTCTGATCAAATGATTGCTGCTTGTTTGTCCTTTTATTCCCACTAAGGTCTCTTCCACCACTACACCACCAATCAAAATAAGAATTTCAGAAGTAATCCCAGATTAAGCACCGAATGAAAGACTGTTCATTAATGGATAACTGCACTTGACAACACACTCCATTATATAACAAATAATAGTAAGTTATAGAGCATTCACCACCTAGTAGAGTAAGCATCATCACCTTAATGGAGAATATTAGAACTGTTGACAGCATTGCATTTTCCAGTAAAGTAGAAATACAACATTGATCAGTAAGAAATAAATGTTGTATTACTGCTTTGCTGGAAAATGCAATTGTGTCAACAGATGAACTGAACAGCACTAAAATAGACAGATAAGGAAGGAGTAAACACACAATTTTCCAGTCAAATTTAAAACAATATAATATAAGATAGAAGACAATTTAAAAAACTTATTGATAATAATTTTTAAAAATAAAAAGAGGTGACAAATTGCTGCCAAAAGCATACCTTCCAGTATAGAGGAACCATTCTCCATGGTCCTCATCATCTACATAACCACCAGAAAGTGCAACTGACTGAGCACCATAGTCTCCTTGACCAGCAATTCCACCAACATGTACAAAGTGAGCACCCCACTGCCTGCATTCCAACCTATCATCCCAACTTTCCCCAACCAAGACACCCATGTTCCGTTCTGGATCATGCTCTGGAGGGATTGGACCAAAATGGTCTTGAGGTATGGTCACAAAAATCTTTCCACTTGCAGCATTAGCCTTTCCAGGCTTTTTTGCACGTTCAGTAGTAAATGCTTTGTCAGGTCTATTTTGATTGTGAATAAAATGATATGCTCTTGAAGGCCCATCAGAAACATTTTGTTTTGAGAGTTTAGCCATCCTGATTGCAATAACAAGTGCAGAGTTGATTCGAGGTTGACTTGCCATTTTGTGTGGAATGGCAGCACGGCAATTTGCACAAGTAAGCTTCCTCTGACCAACCCATTTCTCAAAGCACTTCAAGCAAAAATTGTGGCCACATGGTGTCTGAAACAAGTGAACCATACAGTTAGCCAAATGGAAGAAAGAACATCAGGGTTATAATATCAATGCAATAATTAACATACTAAGCACATCAAGAAACCAACATCTTACTGAAAAGAATAACAAGTGCATATGTAAATGCAAATGATTATTAGTTCTTTTTTTAAGAACCATATTTTCCTCCTCCCTTTACACACCAAAACCATTCAACCTTGATTAGAACTACATTCTCAAAAACAACTTTGGCACCTCATATTTATATAGAATGCATTATCACAGGCCATACCCAGCAACAGGCATGTGTCATTAAACTCGGGCATCTCACCACCAATCACCAAACAAGAATCATGACTGCTGAGGGTAGTAAACTACAACCAACAAAAAAAATCAACAGCTATAGCCCTTGATAATGCTAATTCATCCAAGGTAAACTTCTGACTTGCCTACTGACAAATATATTTCACTCATCACAGTTCAACCCACTGACAGTACAGCACTAATGGCATTCTACTACCAATCAAGCAATCCCAAGGTCAAACACCATTTTGCCAAAACAGAATCACCATTAAAAAGCAAAAGCCCATGCAAACTTGATCAGCAGACTCAGAATCAACTCTAAACTCCACAGAGAGTATTCAGACATCATGACATGCTAAAAATACTACTTGCAGTATCCTCAAAACCCTTGCAATAAACCATATACAGAAATTTGCAGAGATACTGATATTGGTGCAATAATTCAGAACCAATAACAACTGCAGAAGTAAATGCAGATGAAGACAGTAGCACCCTAAAGGAGAATCGCATTTTCTTGTTCCAGTTCAAGCACCAACTTCTAGTCAACTTCAACAACAAACGTTTTCAGAAACATTTGGTCAAACACCGAAGGTCCAGTGCATTTAATCGGTATAATACTCCGGTTATTAAGCCAAATCAGAACTATATGTGCCTAGATTTACGATTAAAGCCATATCAAATTAGTCATATCCGTGAAAATTGAAAATAACATGCTCTTACTACTACATTTAGTCATTTACTTAAAATAAGAACAAAAATAGAAAAGCGCTTAAATTAAAATCACAAAACGAATACTAAATGAACAGCAAATCTCACCGTGACAGGTCTGTCCGGAAGCTGCATACAGATGGAGCAGTTCAAGCTCCCGTCGAGAAGATTGAGAACCTCGTTATCGCCACTAGCGTTCCTCTTCTCTCGATCGGCGTCATCGACCTTCGCGCCTCCGCTCATGAGCTCCTGTCGTCGCTTCGCCTTCTCCTGCTCGGTGAGCGTCGCATCGGCCTCGATAGCCCGAATCGCCGCAATAAGGTCGCCGGAGGTCGACGACGGCGTTACCGATGCCGGCTTCACGGCCAGATGAGCATCGGCAGCAACAACAGACGGAGAACAGTCCGGACATTCCCACTCGTCAGTATCCGCCATCGATTCGAGAGGGACCGGGAGGCAGGCGACATGCCAGGGAGTAGCGCATGTCTTGCACGTCAACGTCTCGGTCCAAGCCGGCTTGCTCTTGCACACCATACAGACGCCATCGCCGTCGCAGGGAAGAGTCGTCGCCTCCGCCATGAGGTTTTCCGGCGAGTAAAACACACACAATAGTAGAGAGAATAGCTCGAATCCCGGAGGACAGTAGAGGAAGTGGAGCCGTTGTATTCGGCTCTCGAGAGACGGGAGACTTTTTTAAGTATGTTAGTGGGAGAGTGGACTTATTGGCGCACGAAATGTTTTATTTTTGGTGACAAATTTTGAAACTTTTCATTTTCCCTCTACTAATTTCGTGGCTCCAAATATGGAATACTTGCACGGTGACAAAATCTCATTTTGAAAACTTTCCGTTTATGAGGAGAGTAATTAAATTATTATTATTATTATAATTTCAAAAATATTAATTTTAGGGCTTTCTATGTTATAATTTTTATTAATTTTTTAAAATATACTGTAAAAATAAAGACTATAACGTTACATTTTTCTTAGCTGTAAAATCTTAAAGATTGAGATATAAATATTGTCCAACTAATTTTTCATTTATCAATTTTAATTATGTAATTCAAAATAATAAAAAAGTATATTAATTGCTCAACTAATTTCTATGCCATAAAAACACTTGATAGAACTTGTGACTTGATGTTATACATGTCACATCAAAAATGGTAAGAAATCTGCAATAAAATTGAATGCAATATTTTTACTTTTTACGGTAGGTTGGGAAACTGAAAAAATGATTTCTTGAAAATATTTTATGAAAAAATAAGTCAGTTTTTAGAAAATAGTTTCATTTTCAATGTTTGGTTACATTTTGAAAAAATTGTCCTTTTTTGTAATGCTAGTGACTCTATCAAGTGTGTTTGATTCATTTTTTAGAAAAATGAGTACAATTGTATAATTAAACATTTCAATTGTTTTATTTAGAATATGAAAAATATTTATAATAATATTAAATATAATTTAATTTATTACTAAAAAACCACTGATTTTCACCGAAAATGTTGTTGTGATTGCGGTGAAAAATGACTTTCGTCAAAATAATTATATTTTTTCCAATCAAAGAAAAATGTTTTCCGTTGACTGGATTTTTCAAGCACATCCAGATACTGAAAACCCATAAAATGATTTTCAAAAATCATTTTTCGAGTTTCTAAACAAACCCTTAGTCAAATTATTTATTACAGAGTATTATTATTATTATTATTTCTTATTTTAAATATTGATTAAATTTAATGCTTATATACTTTTATAAAGTTGTCACTTCAAATTTAGTCAACTACAAAGTTTGGTCTTTTGGTCTTTTGAGCATTCAAATTGACAAGTATTCATAACCAAATATCAAATATTCTAAATTTTGAAGCGAAATAGCAAAAGTGAAAATAATTCATATTTGATGAGTTACAACTATAATTAACTCAAAAGGTATGGAGCGTAAAATTACTTCCTTATGAAATAATAATTAATTATATAGAGAAGATAATAAAGTCATCTTCATTCGTGGGTTTTAATGAGATTTTTTGAATAATAAAAATTTAGTGAGTTTTTTTTTTATAACAAATGTGGGGAGGAGATTTTGATGATTTTTTTCTCCTGCAATGGATGAGATTTTGGCAGTCCTGTGGGGCCAACTTTGGTTCAGGACAACTGCGCCTCAAGCACGCGCAGATTTTGCGCCCGCCTGGGCGCGTAAGTACTTTAAAAAAAATATATATGTTTTTTATTTTGTTTTGTTTTTTTCCTTTTCATTTTTTCCTCCACTCCTATTTTCTATTTCTTAATCACACATAAATAAATAAAAATCTCAAAAATCACACCAAAATCTCCACTATTGAGGAAGGCATAATAAGTACTTATATATCTCAAAAGTGGTGATTAAGTAAATATAACATAATTTTTGTATCAAAGTGTCACATGTATTATTCTTGTTGTTGTTGCTAACACTCCATGGGTCAAACTCACCGCATAGAATCTAGAAATTTGTCTAATGTATACATTCATGTAATGATTACGGATTCTACTCGACATTCAAAATAATTAATCCTACTTAATATAACCCTTAACATTAATGTGTTATAATATGTCTTTGTATTTAGACAAACCATTTGTATGATCACAATTTAGTTATTTTGAAAAATCAATTATCATGAACAAAAAATATAATGTCTTTAAAAAAAAAAAGTTATATTTTACTCATGATTTTTAAATATTTGTCATGTAATAATAATTAAAAGCATTTATTGGTGTAATAATAATTGACCTTTATTGATCACAACTACTATTAGGTAAGAATGGACTAATAATTTAACTCAATATCTAAAATTATATTTCGTCAAACTAACTAATTATAAATCTGGTCGCTCAAATATAAAAAATAAATAAATAAGCAATTACAATTTTAACTCACGATTTATAATTTTGATATATTTAATTCAATTTTATTGTGGTCCTATGTGATATAAAATCCAATATTTTTATACAATGTAATGTGTTGTTAGACACTTAGACAATTATTTCACGAATAATTTATTAATATAAAATACCCAAAAAAAAAAAAAACATGTAAGACCATTTTACACAATACCAATTGATATGAAAATACAGATTTATGGTTGATAGATACCTTGTGAATAGTATCATTGATATATAATAGTGATATTTTATTTATATATATATATATATATATATATATATATATATATATATATATATATATATATATATATATATATATATATTTAGTTTCTTTCATATTTACGTGTCAAACTAATGATTGTATTGTCCAAACATGCTCCCAAGTCCCAGTCGTTACATGTCCGATTCTTTACGTCACTTAAAACTCCAATTTGCACCATAGGAAATCAGGAACATTAAAACAATTGAAGCAAAGCTAAGCTTATAGACGTGTATCGGCCATAGTCTCTTTTTTATTGTGTGAGGTGGAAATTTGAATTGGTAGTATTTAGTATCGGTTAAATTTTAATACTATATTGAAATATGTGCTTCATCTCAACTAAAATTTTAAGTTAATAGTTGGATTGCACATTTATATTTATATTATTAATATTATTTAAGTGTTCAAATATATTCGTTACAATATATTACGGAGTATATCTTAGTAAATCAACTCTTCAACTCTGTTAGCACCATCTAGAGAAAACAAAATATATTTAAAGAAAGTGTGTGTGCCACACTCCTTTGATTAATATGTGAAGTACTGTGACTGGACTAATTGAGAATATTTCGTATTAAAACTTTCCCATATGAACAAGCAAGTTGTCGTCAAGGACGTCTAAACTCACAATACGAAGTTTAGTGTGAACACGAATTGTATACTACTGGCAAATAATCGTTATTTGATATTTTAAATAGCCGTTATATGATATTTTCAATAGTCTTGGTGTGAACACAAACGTTATGTTACTGACAAATAACTGTTATTTGATATTTTAAATAGCTTTGGCGTGAACATGTATGGTATGTTAATGATAATTTGATATTTTAAATAACAGTTATTTGTTGACTGATGTTCTAAGAGAGTTAATTTTACCGGTAATTTATATCGTGGACAACTGTCCACACTCCACATAGCATTGTCGACCCTATAATGCCTATATCAAAATGACGTTGTTTGATGTTTAAACTTTAACGGACTTTGTAGCTTCTCGTTTCTCATGTTTCAACACAAAGTTTAGTTTGTTTTAGATACAAAAATCCTTACGCTTAGGATACAGAATAACATAACATGGTGCACAAAAACGCATAACACGAGATACATACAGATGTTTTCTATTTTACTTATTATCATATATGATTTATGTAATAATTTATATCCTATACGCATATAATTGATTTCATAATACAAGACATAAATTCGTAAAACAAGATACACAATATATTTTGTGTTATATAACTACTAATCAATTTCAGGTACAAAATCCTTACGCTTAAGGTACATAATTGCATAACATGATGCACAGAAACGCATAACACGAGATACTTACACATGTTTTATATTTTACTACGAGATACATACACGTGTTTTCTATTTGACTTATTCTCATATATGATTTATGTAAATAATTTATGTCCTAAAGACACATAATTTCATAATACAAGACATAGATTCGTAAAATAAGGCACACAATAAGTTTTGTGTTATACGACTACTAATCAATTTAAGGTACAAAATTATTATGCTTAAGGTACATAATTGCATAACATGATGTACATAAACACATAACACAAGATACATACACATGCTTTACAATAAAAAAACATATGTAATGCGAACTGAACAATAAACGATCGCGGTTAAAATTAAAGTTAAAAAAACGTCGTATAGGACTGTGGACCCTGGTCCACGATATAACGATTGAATTTTACCCATCTTTCAAGTATTTGGATTGTCCATTTCAACCTCTCCACTGCCAAAATAACCATGTGCTACCATTGACTCTGGAAAATTTTGAACAAAATTTCGTGTTTTCAATCACATTTGGATGGTCAGAAAATGCAAAGTTTTTAGCAGTGTAGAGATATTTGACTCCAGGAAATGAACATGCTAGATATAAGATATTTGAGAACTGCATGACTAAAAAGCAAATAAAAATGTCAGCACAAGTAAGATGAGTGGTTATATGCATAATTTGAGTTATTATTTTATTTTATATTTTTTATTTGTATTTGTCCATTTTTTCAAAAACTCTGCTTTCTGTATGAGTGTTAGACAATTGGCTTGTTAGTCGTAATTGTTAGCGACATCCGCTATTAATATTGGTCAGGTCAAAATGAATTTAGATTTTTTATGAGATGAATTTTGTATATGTATACATTCAATATAGATAATATGTAAATAATAAATTGATTTTCAAAATGTACTCATAAGTTGATCAAATAAAGTTTGAAAAGACTTTGTAAGAACATCATCTCACATTAAAAAATGCGTGGTTTGATGGATTATTTTCAAATAAAAAAATGCATACAACATTGATATATTTAGTTATTATAGTATCATTGTTTGTTAATTTAATTGTACTGATTGTTAGATTAGCTAATAAACATATACAATTTCATTGAGTCATTTATCATGAGGTCGTTGTCGGGTGAATGATTAAATGTTGCAAGTAAAATATTTATTGGTATAGTTAAGAAAATTCAAGAAAATAGAATTATTGTCTAAATTTACATGTGTATTAATAGTTGGTTACTAATTGTCCCAAATGATTATATTAGTAATATTGGAAAAGTGGTGAAAAATTAGTGTTTATTCTTAGTTTTTTTTTTTTTTTTTTGGGTTTTATCATAACAAATGATCCTTTTTTTAGGGCATAATGATGATGTTGAATATGTCAAACTTATAGTTGAATGACTCTATAATCACTACCCAAATACCCAATGTAAGGACAAACAATAGGGCCATATTGAAACAAGTAACAGACTCTAAGGACCAAATATGCAATTTCCTCAATAGTTTTAGCATTAAAAAAAAAAAAAAAAAGAACAAATAAATCCTTCTTAATCATAGCCAGGTATCTGAGCATCTGCGAGTCGAGATTCGACAAGACCGTGAAACCCTAACCAAGACAGTTCGAAGATACAAATCGAAGGAAGCTCGGCGGGGATCAGCTCAAGACGATAAGGATGTTGAGAATAGCGAGCCGGAGGTTGTCGGGTCTGTCATCATGGTCTTGGATGTCAGCTGCTCAGACCTCCCCGTCCGTCGTGTCCAGAAACCCTCTCGCCGTTTCCGGTGATTCGTCCGATGGAACTTTCACCCGATCGGTTTCTCCTTCGCTCGGTTTCATGTATCTGGATCAAATGAGAGGTTTGATCATTTATCTCTTTTTTGTTCTCTCTATTTACCCTGCCGATCCTTCATTTTGCGATTTTTGGCTTTCGTTGTTGTTGATCCTATTGATGCATTTAGTTGATTATTCTGCCTCTTTGGAGAATTTCTATTTGCGTATAAATTGCCTATAAATTTCTAATTGATTAATGGTACGGTTTTTAAGATTGAAGCGTAATAATTGGAGCTGGAAAATAGATACTAATCAGTAGGTTAAAATATGTTAGGCACTCATTACATAAAAGGATGTTTAATTTTTGAAGGGGGAAATTGTCTCCAGTTACATTCAATTTTTTTTGTATCATCATTAAAGTCCATTCCGGTTTTCTTGGAGTCAGAAGTCCATGTTTTTTTTGAGGTACCTAATTGTCTATTTATCTTATACTCTTGTGTTTAAATATTGGTGATGGTTTCATTTACTTGCTGGTAAAACTTTTGTTGGAAAGCATAGTTTCAGTTATTTAAGGTGCAAGGTTAGGCTTGATTCAAGAAATGATCTTGTAATAATACACCATTATCTGTGTACTATTGTATGATATTGTGGCTATAATTATGCATAATTTAGTGTCCAAAATTTGGAACTAAACACCACTAGTGGAGAGAGAACTTATTTAGATGAAGAGGCTGAAAGGATGTATTTTTGTGAAGCTTTTCTGTGTTATATTTTGCATTGTGCAATATAATAGTAGTCTATGGATCGAGCAATTATGTAAATATTGTCTTGCTGTGCTAACTGCAATTACTGACCTTCCTGGGAAGTGTAAAAGGATCTGTAGCTACTATTTATTGTTTGCTGTTAGACCGATTTTGCTAAACTAGACTGAAGAAGTATTTGATTGTTAAATCATTTGATGTCATCTGATGAATAGTAGAAAGCATTAACACATGGCAATGTTAGTGGATGGGTTCTTTTGATAATTTAATTAGTAGTCCTATACAATAATGGCACTTGAAAAATAACATGTAAAATGTTGAAATTGCATTTGTTCATCAACTCCAGGCTTTGTATGGTCACTTTTTTCACCATTTAATCAGCTGGCCATCATTAAGTGGAGTCTGAATATGCATTATACATCAAACCGATGTAAAATGTTTAGTTGTTGAGGCACAACAACATCAATATTACTTGGTTATTACTTATTACTCTGTATTTTTTCTGCCCTATTTCTATTAAATTAAGATATTGCAGTTTAGTTAGATTGTATTAGTACTAGTTATTTGCATTCAGTAACAGTTTTGACATTGTGCAACTACTCTAGGGTTTTCATCTGGTCCTTTGGCCCCTGCAAAAGAGAGTTCTTCAGATCTTCCACCAACAGTGGCTGCAATCAAGAATCCGAGCTCAAAAATTGTCTATGATGAGCACAACCATGAGCGCTATCCACCTGGTGACCCCAGCAAGCGTGCATTTGCTTACTTTGTTCTGACTGGAGGCAGGTTCGTGTACGCCTCATTGGTCCGCCTCTTGATACTCAAATTTGTTTTGAGCATGTCTGCCAGTAAGGATGTCCTTGCCCTGGCCTCCATTGAGGTTGATTTGTCAAGTATTGAACCTGGGACGACTGTTACAGTCAAGTGGCGTGGGAAGCCCGTGTTCATTAGGCGTCGAACTGACGAGGACATCAAAACTGCTAACAGTGTTGATGTTGGCTCGCTTCGTGACCCACAGCAAGATGAAGAGAGAGTTAAGAACCCTGAATGGCTTATTGTTATCGGAGTCTGCACACATCTAGGATGCATTCCCCTACCAAATGCCGGAGACTTTGGTGGCTGGTTTTGCCCATGCCACGGCTCTCACTACGACATCTCTGGTAGGATTCGCAAGGGACCTGCACCATACAATCTGGAGGTGCCTACTTACACTTTCTTGGAGGAGAACAAGCTTCTTATTGGTTGAAAAGTTAGGGCAAACTTTGTACCCCCACACAGCAGTGAAAGCTGCTGGACCTTAGATTTGATTTTGACGAAGACTTCCTTTGAATTTCTTGTTTCTTGGCCTACAGAGTTCAGTACCCGTGGATTTGTATTTATACATCAGTCATGAACAGTGCATGCTGTTTTGAATAATGCAGCTGGCCAATTTTTAAATTCTTTCTCAGATTTTGGAACCATGTTTGTAATAATTTTTAAACTTTCTATAACAATGAATTATATAACTTTCCTGTACTGCAATGTGGTTTTTCTCACTGCATGTCCCAGTTCAATATAGTTGATAATCATAGGTGATGGAAATTTTTATGTCTAGGGAGGGATTCAGATGTTGGCCAACTTTGTTGCCTCTCATATACATGTTCTGCTTAGTTTAGACAAATAGTTTGGTTAGTTTGCAATTTCTTTTCTATTTATTTTCATTCGTCAATTCTTTATATCCATTCTCTAAAAATAATGGATCCCACATCAAGAATAGGAAAAAAGAACTCATATAGTTGGGGATTGCCAATTTAGAGAGGTAGAGGGGAAAAAAAGTTGTCTCACTAATGCATTCAATAGGCCCGTGCCTTGCACACACTCTCTGATTAGCAGAGAGAAAGGCCCGTGCCTTGCACATTAACATAGAGAAAACTATTGCCATCGATGCTCCAAGTTTTCCAAAATTGTTGGAAATAGCCTTTGAAAAACTTGAAAAATGTTTTTCATTTACCATTAAACATGTTTTCCTTTTCTTTTTTACACTTTCCTATTTTTTTATTTTTATTTTTTTTTTGGGAAAATTGGAAAAATTTTCAATTGGAAAGTGGGTAGGGAGAGTCTTCTGTTTTAGTAGTTCATACACAAGAAAAGTAGTCTAACCACAGCAGCAAACATATTCGTGACAGAGTTCAAAGATCCCAATATCATCTAGATTTGGCATAAAAATAATGGTATACAGTATACTGGCAGGTTGATCATCACATCTCTGGTCGATGAACTATGCCATGCCCTTGAACACTACTAGGCTTCGAAAAGCCTCTTCTAAAATAGATATCAATATTAGGTATCTAAAGGGCCATTCAAGGTATGATGAGTTCAGTCATCCGCGATAGCGTCATAGCCATAGAAGGTAAGGCTTGTGGAGAAGAAGTCAATGATGAAATTAGTTCAATAAAAGGGTCCTGGTAGCGCACACGGCACATTTAGCACCTCATCATTTAGCAGTCATGAATAGGAACTAATGGTAGTTTGCCGCCATATGCTTCTGGAAGTTGGCTCTCGTCAATGTCTCGAAGAAGGGTGGATTTCATTTTCTTGTTTTCGACAAAAATGATCTGCAAAGAGATGAGAACAAAAAGAATAAATGATACTTTATATTTAACCAATAAAGATCTCTTGGTTGTTATAACTTATAATAGAAGAGTTGGGATTAAGTTTTGGTTGAGTTTGTGGTTATACTAGGTTGAAAAGTGCTGCAGGGATGATCATAATTCAATCATATAGGCTACATACTATCCAAGAAGGCTGTAAGCATCTAATTATTTTTGAATTAATGCAGAGTAATCATAACAGAATGATTTTAGTCACTGGATTTCTAGCACTGGTATTAGAAATTCACCTTTTTCTTTGTTCTGCTATCGATAAATGGGTAAATGACCTTCCATGCAGTCATGAATATGTAAGGCACATGAACAATGAACAACTTGCCTAGCCTCTCAGGATAGCAATCCTGCAGTTGTCACAACGAGAAACAAACACAAGTCTTCAGACTCATTCCACATTTGTTTTGAGTATAACATTTTCGGTTCCTTTCATAGTATGAAGGAAAGACCAACCTGCAAAATTGATAGAGCCGCTAAGTATCCCCGTACGTCACTGTTAGCATACCCCCATCCTTCCAGGTCTGCTATGCTTACAAACTTCTCCTGCCCGTCTGGCATTCTGCGAGAATCAGCAAAACAATTCAGAGTTCATTACAAAAAAAAACCTTCAAAAGTGAAAATGGGAGAGACAGAGGCAAGTAAATGACTCCATTTTACCTAGAAGATATTGTATCAAGTGAAAACGTGACAAAGCCTGCCATAAAAATAAAGAAGATGAGCTCAGTATGAAGCAGGCGTTTAGCGATTATATGTGTTCTAGGAGAAATCAGAAAACAAAGTATAAGCTCGACATAACAAATTCAGAATCAGAAGTGCATACGCTTAAACTCATCTAAAGTTGTTTGCTTATGGCGGCCGCCATACACAACAACTATAGGACGCCCTAGCTTGTCTTTCCCCTGCATAAACATCTTGTTTTGGGCAAGGTCATTTGGAATTTCAGATGGAGATATGGAGCCTTTTGGCACAAATTCTCTCCTCCAGCTCAAGTACTTGAGAAACATTGCAGAAGCCTTTTCAACATCCAGATCCCTAGCTCGTAAAAATCTCCGAATCATCAAGTCATCCACATCCTGCACTTCATCAACACACAAGGCTGATCAGGCGTTCAAGTTTTTCAATCCATTTCACCAGAAAAAACCTCTCGAATGTTTAATGCATCTGATAACCGTTAATCAATTGAAGCAATTAAAAAAGGCTTAGTTCACTGTCCACAAACCTCAATCAGTTACCAAGCAATAGCAAATCAAGTTCGGATCAACAGAAATTATGATCATTAAACTTATGATCATTAAACTAGACAGCTGAAATGAAGGATTGAACAAATTTATGCAAAAAGGGGGAAAAAACGAACAGAGCTGTAATTAGCAAGAAAAACGGACTGACCTTAGCGGAAGGATCTTCCCGTTGAACAACAGCTCTCATGATTCCGATTTTACTGCGCTCTACCTCTTCCTTCTCGGCGCAATTTCCGCGACTGCTCTCCACGTCCGAAGCTTCCGAGTCGTGGTCGCTGTACGGAATCTCATCGGCTTCAGGCGGAGGCGAAGCCTTGCTCTCCTTCTTCCCTTTCTCCGCTGAGGAACCAAATGTACTCGAGAACGTCTTTCGCAAATAGGACGTCATTGTCGATTCCTCCTCCTCCTTCCAAACAAACAGAGTACAGATCCTTCCTTTCTTCTTCTTCTCTCTCTCTCTCTCTCTCTAGCTGTGATGTAGCAGGAAGAAATGAAGATCAGGAAGTTATGGCAATGGCAGATGGGGAACGATAACCATACTTGTAGTTTTCAGTTTGTTGTTTGGTAGTTGATGGCAGTAGTTGTACGTATTTGACTGGTTGAAGCAGTAGTTTACACTCCAATTATCTTTCCAGTTTCAAAGTCATTAAGACATAACGATTCTTAAACTAATTTTCTAATCCCACAGCCACGCATAATGCATATACTATTCAAACAAGGTGTCCTACTTTCAAATCTGCTGTCACACGCGTGTCACGAGGACTCTAAATTTATTATTCCATTAAATTTTGTTTGGCGTCCCATCACACTAATCATGTTCTAAGACTTTATCATGAGTTTTAATTAAGGTAACGAAAATACATCACGTACCCCTAAAATTATACTCCTAATTTTTATTTCACTTGTGTTTAAATTTGATTGGATGAATAAAAAAAAATGGATAAACATGATGACACTCTACTAAATTAAACAATCAAGGCATGTCATGTTATAGAAAGTAAAAAATGAGCGTAAGATTTGGGTGTTCAGGTATAATTACTCTACATTAAGGTAATTGCGTTCAGAGAAAATTACACTTTTAGTCCTATGATTATAGGACTCTGGTTAATTGCAACGCTTGACTTTAAAATTGACAAATTAGTCCCTTAACTATGATTTTTTTTTTAAAGTAGAGATGTCTCGACATCCTCCTCTATTTGTCATGATTAGGGGATAAAAGTGCTTGAAGTGCCTCCAAAAGAATCCTCTTGAAAGATGTGATGGACATTCTTCGAATGACCAACAAATAGGTTAGGTTCTTTGTCGATGCTCTAATTGTTTAACAATAATAATAATAGTAATAATAATAATAGTTTTAACCTAAAAAGGGTAATGCTTATTTTTGTATCAGTTGTGGTGTCATTTTTTTTACTTCTTCTTCTTGTTGTTGTTTTGTATCATTTTATCAAAGTTCTTTTAAAAGGAAAAAAAAAAGTTAAAATAAAAGATCTGTATTTTATTTTTAATCTTCGACTATACTAACATTTTTACTTTTAATTATTGATTTTCACTTTAACTCCCGAGTTTGAAATAAAATGTTTAACTTCTTGTTTAAAATATCTAAATGTTATTAAATCTTAAATATAGTTTGGTGAAGTTTGACAAAGTTTGTTAATAATATGAGAGACATCCCACGTGAGAATAGTTGAATTATTATTATTATTATTATTATTTATTAAAATTTAAGTGTAAGGGTATCTTGGAGATTTCGTTGCAAAATGTAGATTAAAAACGAGGCTCCAAAGAATGTTTAATCAAATTATAAAATATTTATATTAGTGTTTTGGCTAAATTAAACCATTAAAATAGTTAAATTCTTTAATCTTTTAATCAAAATTTCATTTACTACCAAGTCGAATAATATTTCACACAAGCTAAGAGTGAAAAGTGCTAGAAAAATAGTTAAAATTGGCATTTAAAGTATTTTTTTTAATATAATTTTCAATGTGGTTCACTTATGATTTGGGTCGAGTTAAATTGGATTTGATTTTTTCTAAGCGCAATGTTTAATTTGATATATTATAAATTTAAAATTGATAATTGGTGAATGAGAAATTAATTTTCAATGTGTACTAATTTGAGTCGACGAAAATGGAGTTGGGAAATAAGGTTTGTGGTAAGCTTTGTCCCACATTAAAAAATGGATGTGAGTTATGCACTAGTAAGTAGTATATATACAATTTTACTTTTTAGGGAATTTGAATTGTATATGATATATGTTTATTTCGGTTCTCACACATTTGCAAATCAAATCTTAAAACTTGCTGTGAATTCTATTTATCAACAAAAGCTAAATAAGGGTCAAATAGGTCATTGAACTAAAAAAAAAAAACAATTGGATCCTTGAATACAAATTCATAAAACCTGAAAGTATGCTAATGTGGCGGTTACCAATTTTAAAAATAATTTTAATTAAAATAATATTAAAAAAAAAAACAAGAACTGCCATCCAGAGACGATTTTCTCTGTCCGACCGTTCTTGTTTTTTATTTTAATTTAATTTATTATTTATTTAAAATTATTTTTAAAATTGGTAACCGCCACGTCAACAAACTTTCAGATAAATATGCCATTTTTCGTTAAATTGATTGAGTTTGTATTGTTCAATGACCCAATTATATTTTTTAATTTGATGAACTAATTACAATTTGATTTACAATTGAATGATCTACTTAACCTTTATTTTCAATTTTTTATGACAAGTAATTTTTTATCGTATAAAAATTAAACTCGTTACTTTTGAATATGATAATTATATTTCAACCAGAATGCCACTCCTTTCCCGGCTGCCCCCTCCCTTCTTGATACCATAACTCGGATACATATTCCCAAGAAGCTATTGTTGTGGGACCTTTGATTGTGATAGCCAAGTTGCGAAAGCCAACAAATAGGGAAATTAGTTGCTATAAATGACATATTTAGAAGTATTGGGGAAAAAATGTTGTTGTAAATCAGAAAGTTGCGTTGCTATAAATGACATATTTAGAAGTATTGGGGAAAAAATGTTGTTGTAAATCAGAAAGTTGCGTGTGAGCATAAATATAATATGTGCAGTCTAATTATTAACTTAGGCTTTTAGTTGAGATGGAGTACAACCATGCAAAAGATCATGAATTCGAATCTTCGCGTCACCCCCACAAAGAGACTTCCACGTGTTGCGCTTGGCATCCACCGCACACGTTGAGTGGGCGTATGAGACTTTTAGTTGATATGGAGCACATGCTTTAATTGTTTGGTCATAAAGGTGTATAAATTAAAAACTGAATTGAAACATCTTTGTCGCATCGTTCAATCAATGCTATAATATTTAGCAATAATACTAAAAAAGAAGTATAGATTTGATCTTATTGTGATAATAACTAATATATAAACATTTAAGGATATTCTTTTTGAGTATTATTGACTCTGTTACACTATAATATCTGTTTATACATATTTTCTCAACCTAATGAAGCACAAAAGAATCAATGTCCCACATTATTATGCCGCTCAACCACAAGGACTTTGGTAGCATATTCCCTGATTTATAACTTCTTCACTGGTCTCTAGGCTAAGAGTAATTCTTAAACTTGAATTCAAACTTGCAATACAGAGTAAGGAAGTCAAATGCAGCGGTTATATGTTTTAAGAATTGATATTTTGAGTTATTAAGGGCCTAACTCCCATGAGAACAATACTTCATGTGAGAAGTGTGGATAAATGCTAGTCATTAATATAGTAGATATAACGATTGAAAAATAAATAAAAAATATTTAGGTCAATTTTATAAATATACAAACTTTCAAAATTTGTATATTTATGAAATTGACCTAAATATTTTTCTTTTATTTTTTTAGTCATTGATCATCTCATCATCCTAAATGAACATCTAAGATTATTCCACACTTCTCATAGGAAACATAATTCTCATTGGATCTTGATTCAAGCTATTAATATATGAAGTATAATTACCAATCCTGTAAACTTGTTAAGGGCTGTTTGATTCAAATTATCTCACATATAACTTCAAAATGTATGTGAATATGGTAATATCATAAAAATGGTATTATTGTAATATAAATAATTACTTAAATATTCAAATAATAATGAAGAGTAGTATATATTTTCATTAGATATACCTTGAAGGTGTGAGTACTACTAGTTGAACTCAACTGTCAATTTACAATATCTTATGTTTAAGGTTATTGATCAGTGTTAAAAATTGATAAATGTGCAAAGTCATATTAAATACATATTATATTATTATAGTGTTGTTAGAGGTGTAAAAATGTGTTAAGATAAATGAATAAATAGTATAGTGCGTGGTGTGAGATAAAACGATGTGAATAGTGATGATGAATACATGATGAGTTAAAATATCGTTAGACTAATTAAGAATGAATTTACAACTAACGCGAGATAAGCAGTATGCAAAACAACATAACTAGGTAAACATTATATATATTATTGAGTAAATAAAATAAAAGTCAAGCAAGATATTCAACACACGAGGAAGACACCCTGTGTAAGTTATTGTTGGCTCGCACCATTCTTCTTCCTCACCAGAAGTTGAAAACGGTTCCTCCTCCTCCTCCTCTTCCTCTTCATCCTCTTTTTCATCATCAGAAGTTGAGAACGGCTCCTCCTCATCTTCTTCTTCCTTATCAGAAGTTGAGGACGATACTACATTGCATTTATACATATTGAGATTAGTATATAATGAAAAAAAAAAGTATGTATTTTAGGGTTTAAGAAAACAAATACAATAACTGCATGATAATAAAAGAGATCGAAGTTAACACCTTGAATTTTGTTGGGAGGTACCGAATACTTCACTATGAGGTAAGCACGGATGAACTCTTCGTCATGAGGAGAAAATCGAAAACGGTTGATAATATAATTGAAAAGTTCATCATCAATATTAATACTTTTGTGAACATCATCAATTGTAGTGATGTATATGTAGTCTTGAACAATAGCAATGTCGTCGTCAGACGCCCCACCAGAAGTTTTGGGAGTAGAGGCTGAGGCACAGGCAATGAAAATCTCCTCCTCCATTGTTAGAGGCTTAGATGAAGGAGAAGACATATTGTTTAAGAGGGCTATAATAGTTTATCAGATCAGGATTGAATTCCTCCGCCACAATATATGAACTCTCTCTTATGTTAAGTTTTTTCTTTTTCTGGCTATCAAGAAGCAGATGTGAACAAATTGTAAAAAAAGATATGTATTTATAAAAATACAAAGAGTCCTAATCACACCTGGAATGAAAATAAAAGGAACATTCACAATAACACAAGGAGAAGGAGAATGAATTCTTCTCTAATTAGAATGTATACAAATTAAAGTACTAATAATTAAGAGTTCTACTTGAAGTCTTAATTAGTTTATATATAAATAATAGTTCTTAGTCTATATAAATAATTTTATTTTAATTTAATTGCACAAAGACGATAGTTTTCTAAGTCAAATCTATTATCAATGGCTCTGGCCACTATATATCCAGATGCCACATTAGCTACATCATCTATTATTGAATCTAATTAAGTAATCAACCCATCAAAAACTCCAAAGTAATGATTAAGCTCCATATTTGCTGAGGTGTCACAATCAACGACTGTAAATACGTATTACATTATTATGTAATTAAAGTTGTATGTTAAAACTGTATGTAAAATTGTGTAAAGATAGTTAATAAATCGTGTAGTACGTGGTGTGAGACAAAATAATATGTACACTGAACAGTGATGAGTACATGAGTTAAAAGAGTTAATTCCAGAAATTGTCCTTCGACTATTGATTTTTATTAATTTTTGTCCTCGACTTTTGGTTTGATCAAAGTTGATCCTTTAACTATTGCTTTTGTACCAATTTTGGTACTTTTGTTAAATCTATGTTAAATGGGTGTTAAAACTAATGGCAAACATGTAAAATCGAATATTTTAACCCTTCTCCATCACTTCCTAAAGAATATTTAGTATGCATATATTAGTAAAATTAAGGGATATATTGAAAATCGCACCCTTAATTACTTTTTTGCTTTGTCTCTTACCTTTTCCACTCAACAATTTTTCCTTTGATCTATAATATACAAGCTAATGGGTATTTTTATTACAACAGAATTAATTTAAGGCCAAAGACCTTGTGGTCTAGTGGTACCCGGTATTCCGATTTACACTCTCACATGGATGATGAGATTGGGTTCAGTGGAGTCAACTGTTGAAAAACTTATAATTTGAGTTTTTCATCCATTTTGAGTCATCATTGTCATTAGATCTATTGGCCAGCTAGGCTAAGATCCTTAAATTGAGCCGAAATACTTAATTAGGACAAGACATCCTTATTATACACCTTCGTGTATTTGAACCATCAAAACTTATTATCGTGAAAGATGAGTAATTAAAATTGCTTTAGACTGATGATAAAAAATGTTCGTACTTCTAAAGATGTAGCAGTAATGAAATCTACTGAAAGCTAACATTACATAGTATAATGAAATCTACTAATTCAAACACCCCTAGTATCTAGCATAATAAAATTATTCTAAAATTTTATATTAATATCCTAAATTTGTTTCAAATACTAGGCATCTCAGTCTTGCACCATTCCTCTTCTTCTTCCCCATCCTCTTCCTCCTCTTCTTCTTCGTCATCAGTTGAGAACGGCACTGCATTGCATTCATACATATTGAGACTAGTATATAATGAAAAATATATATATATATATATATTTTAGGGTTCACAAAAACAATACAATAACAACATGATAATAAAAGAGATCGAACCTGCAAGATGCTCCTCCGGTCATAATATATTTGTAGAGGTTATCGCCTTGAATTTTATTGGGAGGTACCGAATACTTCTCCGTGAGGTAACCACGGAGAAACTCTTCGTCATTAGGAGAAAACCGAAAACGGCTGAGAATATAATTGAAAAGTTCATCGTCAAGATAAATATTGTTGTGAACAACATCAATTGTAGTGTTGTATATGTCGTCTTGGACGACAGCAATGTTGTTGTCAGACGCCCCAACAGAAGTTTTGGGAGTAGAGGATGTAGCACAGGCGTCGAAAATCTCCTCCTCCATTGTTAGATGCTTAGAGAAAGAAGAAGACATATTGTTTGAGAGGGCTATACTATTACTAGTAGAACAGATCAGAGTTGAATTCCTATGTTTTTCTTTTTCAGGTTATCAAGAAGCAGATGAGAACAAATTGTACAAGAAGATATGTATTTATAAAAATATTTGAGTCCTAATTATATATGGAATGAAAATAAAAGGTACATTCATAACAACATAGGGAGATAGATAATGAATTCTACTGTAATTAGAATATATATTTTTATTTGTATATGGAAACGTCAACAAATAGGAAAAAATAGTTGCTATAAATTAAATGACATATATAGAAGTTTTAGGGGAAAATATTGTTGTAAATCAGAAACTGCATGTTTGATGATAATGGTGTATAAATTACAAATTGAATTGAAACATCTTTGTCGCATCGTTCAATCAATGCTATAATATTTAGCAATGAGACTAAAAAAAGTATAGATTTGAAACCTATTTTGTGATTTAACTTCTCCACTGGTCTCTAAGGTAATAATTACTCTAAAACTTCGATTCAAACTTGTAATTTTGTGACCTTTTATTATTATTATTATTATTATTTTTTGAGTTATTGATCATCTCATCATCCTATATTAACATCTAAGACTATTCCACACTTCTCATAGGAAACATAATTCTCATTTCATCTTGATTCAATTTATTAGTATAAAATTTTTTAAACAAAATTTAACCATATCTTTTGTTAATAAATTACATATCTTATGTTAATAAATTATATATGTATTACAATTAACATATTATTTAAGGTACATAATATGTTAAGATACATAGTCTGAATGTTTTTGAACCAAGATCCATAATATGTTAGAAAGTTGAAATAAAAATTATCAATTTTTCATTTTTGTATATTTGGACCCAATAGCAGGTGAGGCACTAATAAAAATCAATAATTAGGATTTTGGAACCCAAGATTGGCGATGGGCAAACTGTCGCCGGTCGCCAAGAAGAAGAAGGGTAATGGTCTTCAGTGACAAAGGCAATTGGAATTGAACCCTAAATACCAGTTTTTGGGTATGTGTTTAATTGTCACTTTTAAATGTTTATGAGCCTAATTGCTTTGTCATATAAAATTTAAGGGTCTGTTTTACTATTTTCTCTAAAATTAATTATTTTCATTCTCAAGTAATATTATGATTTTTAAATTTTTAGTTTTTTCTACAATGCTAATATTATGAGTTTTATTATTCATAATGGTGTTGATCGCATCCAACCCGATTCTACATACAAGAAGATATACAAGACGATCTTTCAAACAGTATGAGGGCGATTCAACCTCCATTTAAACTTTATACAATTTAGTGCAATATTATCAAATTATAATACGTAATAAGATCGTACAATTTACAAATAGTCAATTAGTATCCACGTTAAGTGTTGTTGCACTAATCATAGTTGAATTGCATAATTCAAATTAAATTTATTAAGGGCTGTTTGATTCAAGTTATTACATATAACTTCAAAATGTATGTGGATATGGTAATATCATAAAAATAGTATTATTGTAATCTAAACAATAATTAATTAGAAATTTTGACCTACACATCACCACCTAATAATGAAGAGTATTTTCATTAGATATACCTTAAAGGTGTGAGTACTACTACTTGAACTCCAACTGTAAATTTACATCATCTTATGTTTAAGGTTATTGATGAGTGTTAAAAATTGATAAATGTGTAAAGTCACTTTAAATAATATATAAAGTAAAATACTTAAATAGAATAAAAGTCAAGGAAGATATTCAACACACGAAACAGATAAGTTATTATTAGCTCCGACCATTCTTCTTCTTCTTCCTCCTCATCCTCATCCTCATCCCAGAACTATTCCTCCCCTTCTTCTTCCTCATCATCAGAGGACTCCTCTTCCTCTTCCTCATCCTCATCAGAAGTTGAGAACGGCACTGTATTGCATTTATACATATATATTGAGACTAGTATATAATGAAAAAAAACATGCATTTTAGAGTTTACGAAAACAATACAATAACAACCCGATAATAAAAAAGATCGAACCTGCAGGATGCTCCTCCATAATCTCCTTCATAATATACTTGTAGGGGTTAACGCCTTGAATTTTGTTGAAAAGTACAGAATAATTCTTCGTAAGGTAACCACAGATGAACTCTTCATCATAAGGAAAACACCGAAAACGGTTGAGAAGATAATTGAAAAGTTTATCATATATATTAATATTGTTGTGAACAACATCAATTATAGTGTTGTATATGTGGTCTTGGACGACAGCAATGTTGTCGTCAGAAGTTTTGGGAGTAGAGGATGAGGCACAGGCATTGAAAATCTCTTCCTCCATTGTTAGAGGCTTAGAGAAAGAAGAAGACATATTGTTTGAGAGGGCTATACTAGTAGATCAGATCAGATGAATTGAATTCTTCCGCTGCTAAATATCAACTCTCGTACGTGATCTTTTTCTTTTTCAGGTTATCAAGAAGATGAGAACAAATCGTACTTGAAGATATGTATTTATAACAATACAAAGAGTTTAATCAGATGTGGAAGGAAAATAAAAGATACATTCACCAAATAACATAGGGAGATAGAGAATGAATTCTACTTTAATTAGAATACCTTATAATAGAGTTAGTAGTACTAAAAAAATATTATTTATTTATTTATTTATGAAATTTTTATTTTTATTTCCCAGACAACATAAACGTTTAAGAGGTCTAATGTACATATTCTTGGCTATGCTAATAAAAAATAAATATAAATAAAGTTCATAATAATTATACCATCATCTTTGGTATATATATATATATATATATATATATATATATATATATATATATATATATATATATATATATATATATAAATATTTTGAAATGGTTTGCATCTTATTGATTGCTAGAAATCAATATATATATACTTCCTAAAGCATATTTAGTATGCATATACCTTAATGATATTAGTAAATTGATTTTTATCATTAAGGGATATAATAACTGCGTACGGATATTTGCAGTTGTTTTAAGATTTACCATAACCATTGCTATTTTTATAACTTACGGTGATTATGTCTCCAAATAATATTTTAAAGGCATGCGATTTTAGTAAATTGGTTTTCAATCTCCTAATTATTATAATTAGGAAAAATCATTGTTTTGCTCCCTCAATTATTTTGCAAGTGTCAATTTAGTCCTTAATTTTCAATTTGGTCAAATTGATCCTCCAACTGTTTTAAATTTAGTCAATTAAATCCCCTAGCTACTATTTTAGTAACTAAAGGCTGACTGACAGAATAGTGATTATTGGACTTAATTGACGAAATTTAAAGCAATTAGAGAGTCAATTCGACCAAATTAAAAATCAGGGACTAAATTGACACTTGCAAAATAATTGAGGGACCAAAATAATAATTTTCTCTTATAATTATATGGCTTGCAACTGTGCCATAATATTTTTCTGTTAAGCATATTCGTATGCGGTTTCTATAATTTTTTGGAGTTATGTATTCCTCTTTTATATGTGGAGCCGTGGAGGATTCATTGTTTATTATCGGTACATTTTTTTTTATCAATTGCAATTTTTTATGGTAATAAACATCTATGATATTTTGACAATGGCAATTACCAACATGAGAAGAGATTATGCGGTGGCCATAAAATTGTTAAACAACATCCTGAAGAAACTAGATACGTGTTTTTCTCAAAGACAATATTCTACAATTATCTTATATTGGCCATTGTGTGCATGTTTATATCCGCAAATTATATCGTGGACCGCGGTCCCAAAACGACGTCGTTTTGATTAATGAAAACAGACGGATGAATTCGCGCCACTCACTTTCTTTTCATATATACTGCACTTTCTTTTCATATATACTGCAGTTACATTTCAACACAACTGCAGTTACCTTTCAACACAACTGCAGTTACTTTTTGATATAACTACAGTTTCATTCGATAATATAAAAACACAAAAGTGAAACTGTTATTCAATATCTGTTCATATACACTGCAGTTACATTTCAACACAACTACAGTTACATTTTGATATAACTACAGTTTCATTCGATAATATCAAACACAAATGTGAAACTGTTATTCAGTATCTTTTCATATACACTGCACTTTCTTTTCAACACAACTATAGTTACTTTTTGATATAACTACAGTTTCATTCGATAATATCAAAACAAATGTAAGGCAGTATCTTTTGGAATGAACTGTAGTGTCAATTACGGGGCTCCGTCTCCCACTTACTAAAACGACGTCGTTTTGGGACCGCGGTCCACGATATAAGAACTGGTTTATATCACTATGTGATTTTTTTATATGACAATTATTTAAGAGAATATATGTCATGAATCCAAATTAATGCTTAATTAGCTTTCAGAAAGCATGATTGCTATATGAAAATTATGATATTTTATCTTGATGAGTTTACCCCATACGACATTGTATGTTGAGTACTCTAATTATCATGAAACAATTATTTGATATACACAATGAATATCATATTCTTAGCCAAAGCTCTAAACCCAAATCCTAATAAGAGCATTGCCCGGAAGATAAATTATCTATTTTGGGGATCTCCGAGATTTAGAAACCACTATACTTATCCACTACATATGACAAACACCTAGTACATGGTTCGAAATCGTGCATTCCCCTAGCTGCGTTAAGCTTTTAAGTATTAGTATTAGTATATAGTTCTTTTAAGTTTTGATTTTAGTATTTTTTTATTTTTTATATTTTACCCTCTATTATATCATTTACTTTTCCTAAATACCCTTTGTAATTCATCAGTGTAAACTTTAGTAACCAAATATTCCATTAATTATTTATTATTCTTAGTTTACTCATTAATTTTTATAAGGAATGTCTCAGTTTCGAATCTTTTCCCAATCAAAATTAACATAATCGTTAAACATATATTATGAATATGTTAGAGTGTATTACAAAAATACAATATAAAATTTATAATGAACTTTAATTTGGTCAATTAATTAGAATTATGCATTGAGCAATGATGAAGCGGTACACCTAATTTATAGTATATATTTAACATAGATAAAAAACTGTGTCTATTATCATTGTCTTTTGGGGAAGAAGGATTTGGTTATATTTTTGAAGGTGCACTGCGCCAAGACACTAAAATTGCAGTGAAACATACCAGGGGACTAGATCAAATCAAAAATTTATTTCTGACAGAAGTGGTAACAAGATGAAGCATGGATCACGTCAATTAATAGGATGTTGTATTGTAAAAACTATGCTTAGGATACTATCCAGTTGGGGTGCTTCCTTCTAAAATTGTTATTGCATGAGTTAATCCAATATTTATGTCACTGGTCATAGTAATACATTTTTGAAATATTTATTTTAAAAAAATTGATAATCTTACATTGATATGCGCCAAAATACCGATCAATACTTTGATAAATTCTGAAATACTAATTTAAAATTATAAATTGAGCATCAAACTATTTGCACAATTCACCTGTGATAACTAGTGAAATACATATAAAGGAATGAACATTTAATTTTGTCACTCCTAAAAAATAGTACTCCCTTTCGTATTATATATATATATATATATATATATATATATATATATATATATATATATATATTGTTCCTGCTAAGGACTCCTCTCCTAAAGAAAATGACACGCTGTCCGTAACTCCTAATCAACTCAACAACTTCCTAATTATAATAATATAAAAATTTAAAAAAAATATTAAGACTAAGAAACTGGTGAAATCGTGTTTAGTTTTTTTTTTGCCAAAGCCATCATTCACCAATCTACATTAGCTTCCTACAAGAATTTGATCCATAATGTCACCAAAAAAAAAACTAAAAAAAAAAAAAAAACTAAATTAGTGGAGAATAATTCTTATACTTGAAAATCACGAATTTAATTATTATCAATATCATTTTTGTTGAGTTCAATGTACAAAATAATGAAAATATTTCCAATACGATTTATCTCTCATGTGTAATTTGTAACTTATTACATATTAACATGATTTACAATATTCAAATATAGACACAAATTGAATTATAAGTAAATATTACCTTTTTGACAAATCAATTTCAGGTGATTCATTGTATTTTGATCCATTAGTACACAAAGAGACAGCTAAATACAAATGGTGTTAAATGCACATTACAAATTTGATGATTGTGAGAGACAAATTAAGGTAACATGACACAACAATGATTACCAATTCTTAAACGAACGATGATCATCCTAATTGATTCTCAATTAGCACAAAAACTCTGTGCCCGTCTAAGTGCGTCGCCTGTCAAAATCAAGAACCCACCAGAAAATCTCCTTCCATCCTCCTAATGTCAACGTTTCTCTTTCTTTCCTTTATGTCGAGTATAAATAATATATAAATATAAATATGCAATTCAATTATTAGTTTGGATTTTTAGTAGCACATTATTTAATCTGGTATTAGAATCAGTGTCACTAAATAAAAAAGAGACTATAATCCAAGTGTTGCTTGGAGCTCATCATATCAACATAAATGTACAATTCAACTATAACTTAGTTTTTTAGTTGAGATGAAACACATACTTCAATTCCTTTTATACCCAGTCCAAAATATAGATGAAAAATGGACAATTCTAATTATTAACCTTTCAAATTCGATTCTTATTGAGAACACTTCATTAGTCATTTTGATTTGAATTAATTCTTTACAAGTAACATAAACTGATTTATCTTAACTTTATTGATTTAAATCAGTTAATTATAAATAACCTAAATTGATTTACCTTGATTTAATTACATTATTGTCATTTGTGGACTATTATCATAAGATTTGAGAAAAAAAAATTGATGAAAAACAGAATGTGAATTGTATAATGCCAACTAAACTTAGAATGGGAACTTCCCACCAACATTTTCCCGCGACCTCTCAACTGCATGCGTATGCATTAATTTCCCTTCCTTCATTCTTGCTTTTATAAGTAATTCTCCGTTTCTCCCCTTCAATCCCAGCCTGAGCTTCGCTTAAATTCCCGGCATCGTTGTTTCTGTGAGGGCATTCTTGCTGTGAAGTGGGAAAATATGAGGGATTTTAGGTGGGTGGCTGGGTTGCCTGTCTTTAGCTTCCTGCTTCTCTTGATTCTTCAGCACCCAGAGACTAAGATTTGTGTTTCTGCGGCTGTGCGCACCGAGAGGATCGCAGGTATGGTGCTCTGGGTTTAATGCTTTTCTTGGATTTCGCTAGGTTTATCTCTCCTTTGCTTGGTCACTTCTTAGATTTATACTGGAATCTTGGGTTCTTCTTCCATTCAGTACTTGAATTCTTTCACTAAAAAATGTCCCAATAAAATGGAGGGTTTTGATTTTTCCCCTGAATGTATGCCCCAAGTTGTTCATTACATATTGTGGTGACTATTAGTAGTTGCAGAATATTGTTATTGTTGGAAATTTTAGCAAAAATGACATTGTAAATGGCTAGTTTCTAGTTTGTGGTACAAATATCATTAGGGTCCACCTTCAATTTGAGTCGATTCAGGTTCTCCATACGAAGAAATTGATATATTGTAGGGTCAGAACAGATAATGGATGAATGAGAAATTGATTATCAAAATATACCTATTTGTGTTGGAAAAATCGTTATGGGAAGGCTTGAATCTGTTCTTCAAATAGGGAGTTGAAAATGTTGTGCTCCTTGCTCAATCTGTGTATGTGACTGATAGATTGTCTCTTGTATATGCTACTGGATATGATATAAGTGATGTATTATAAGATCCTACATTGATATTGTCTTCTCAGAGTTGAACATTTTAATCCCCTTTAGGTATTTGGGTTTGGAGGATTTTAAGAATTCAAGATTGTAGTTGTTTTGCAGACAGCCTCTTATTAATCGAAGGATTGATATGATGAGAATGATGATCTTCCTTCCTATCTTTTTAGACTTGTAGTTCATATTTCATAGTAAAATACTAAAATGGTGTTTGCAATTGTTTGGTTTTGTGTATAAAATCCTTAGCTTCAAAGTCCGGTCAAGATGTGTCTTCTTTTGTCTGCTATATGCCCGAATTTATAGACTATTCTATTTCCTCTTTTCCATTGATCCAAAAGATAACCGAACTTATTACAAAATTACTTCATGAGAAAGATGAGTAATTAGAATTGCTTTCGACTGATGATTACAAATGTTCGTACTGCTAAAGATGTAGCAGATTGCTTTTGAAGATATTGCAACTCTTATTTTGCTTTTCTAAGCTGTCTTAAAACTCGGGTTTCTATAAATTTAGGGAGCGCTGGAGATGTCCTTGAAGACAATCCCGTCGGGAGACTAAAAGTTTTTGTATACGAGCTTCCCAGCAAGTATAACAAAAAGCTCCTGCAAAAGGATCCGAGATGCCTGTCCCATATGTTTGCTGCCGAAATCTACATGCACCGTTTCCTTCTATCCAGCCCCGTTAGAACTCTGAACCCCGAAGAAGCTGATTGGTTCTATACCCCTGTGTATCCTACCTGTGACCTCACGCCGAATGGCTTGCCTCTGCCCTTCAAATCCCCGAGGGTCATGAGGAGTGCAGTACAGCTAATCTCTGCGAAATGGCCATATTGGAACCGAACAGAAGGAGCTGATCATTTCTTTATGGTTCCCCACGATTTTGGGGCTTGTTTCCATTATCAAGTAAGTGAATTTTTCTGTAATGACTATCTATCATACTTATATTACCCTTTCGCTACGAGCTATATATATATATATGATGTTGCTTTTATTTTTCTCGTGCAGGAAGAGAAAGCTATTGAGAGAGGTATTCTTCCATTGCTTCAGCGTGCTACTTTGGTTCAAACTTTTGGACAACGAAACCATGTTTGCTTGAGTGAACGTTCAATCACGATACCTCCATATGCACCGCCTCAGAAGATGCAGACTCACTTGATTACCCCCGACACTCCAAGATCCATCTTCGTCTACTTTCGTGGTTTGTTTTATGACGTGAACAATGACCCCGAGGGAGGCTATTATGCAAGGTACACATGTTTACCATCTCAATAGCTCATAACTTGAATTTCTGATTAGCATAATTGGTTAAGACTTAAGAGTAATGCTAGGCATCCTCCACTTTTCACAACATTTCTTTACCGCCCGAGTTGGAAAAAGCTAAATCATTCTTTCCACCAATGAAACCTATTGAAGCACAAAAAGTCAATATTGCCTCCAAGAAGGCTCGAATCCACAACCTCTCATATAAGGGAGTAACTTGGTGCCACTGAAACACAAGGTCCTGGCACATTGTTTTATTTAGTGGGCCCCTTAATTGAATAATATCAAAGAGGGATTCTTTGTTTTGAGTACTATTGACTCTATTACAAGGTAGTATCTGTTCTGTTCTATTACAAGGTAGTATCAAGGAGGGATTCTAGGAGGTAAAAACATAGGGGGAAAGAAGCATTTCCCATTGGTTAAAAAGGTCCAAATTACTTAAATTTTGATTTTGATGTGCAGAGGTGCAAGGGCATCAATCTGGGAAAACTTCAAGAACAACCCGCTCTTCGACATCTCAACCGACCACCCAACAACCTATTACGAGGACATGCAACGTTCCATCTTCTGCCTGTGCCCGCTGGGGTGGGCTCCGTGGAGTCCCAGGCTGGTGGAAAGCGTGGTGTTTGGCTGCATCCCCGTGATCATAGCAGACGACATCGTTCTGCCTTTTGCCGACGCCATTCCATGGGAAGACATAGGCGTGTTTGTGGACGAGAAAGACGTCCCCTACTTGGACACCATCCTCACATCCATACCTCCCGAAGTGATCTTGAAGAAGCAGAGATTCCTCGCAAACCCTTCGATGAAAAAGGCGATGCTGTTCCCGCAACCAGCTGAAGCAGGAGATGCATTTCATCAGATCTTGAATGGGTTGGCAAGGAAGCTGCCTCATGAGAAGAGTGTTTATCTGAAGCCAGGGGAAAAGGTGCTGAACTGGACAGCAGGACCTGCAGGGGACCTGAAACCTTGGTGACAATGTAAATGTTTTTTTGTTTTTTGGGGGTTTTCAGTGATCAGATTGGTGATGTTAGTTAAATACTCCGTATGAAATGTTGCAGTTAGTAGAATGTATGGGGTATCAAATTTGTCATGTCCCACGAAATATACCAAACAAGATTTTTTTGTCATGTAAACATTTTTTCAGCAGCAATATATCTACGGTATTTAGTATTTACTGCATTACAGGGTTTTGTTTTTTGTTTTTTAATACAAAGGAAGGTCAAAAAGAAATTTTGATACAAAACTACATGAATAGCCTTAGAGAGTTTCTCCAAGCCTATGCGGGAAGCGCAATGACATTACGTATCACTTAACAGGGCCCGTGGCCCCTCCGAAGCACAACAAAAAAGAAAAACAACAAAACTATATGAAACGTGGCAAAATTACTCTAATAATATCCGTTCAATTGTCAAGAGAATCAAAATGGCGTTAGGGGATGTCAATTGGGTCATTCTACTCAGTTTTGAACCAGTCTACTTGGACTTGTAATTTTTTATTAAGATAATTTTGTTGGCATTAATATTAAAATCGTAGCTATAACAATTTACATGAAATAAAGAGTAGTCTTTTGCTGAGGCCATTAAGTTTATTGATTTCGAGCTATTATAATGTTTGATTTTTATTTTTATTTTGTCTTAACCCATTATTATTATTATTATTATTATTATTATTATTATTATTATTATTTCTCTTTGGACTAACTCATCAATTTTGGTATTCAAAAAAAAAAAAAAAAAAAACTCTATCAATTTTGGACTAGATTAGCATTCCGATGGTTATGAGAATCTGTAGCCCATTCAATTTGTACTAGTTTGCAAAGATATGGGGAATTGATTTTCTCTTGACTTTGAAGCTAAACAATTTGTTTGAATTACCTGACTAACACACCAAATATGATCAAATTAAAGTGTCGTTTGACATACCATGATTTGATTAGAACAATTTTTTTTCATATATAAGTTAGGATAAATTTGAGTTGTGTAGTGTGTGTTTTTTTTTTTAAGTTGTGTAGTGCGTTTTTATTTATAGAAAAGTCAGCAATCCTTATCTATGTATCATGGGTAAAACTCGTTTTGTAACTTTAACTAATAAAAAACTATAAAGTATAAACGAATCTAAATTGTCAATTGATTCGAATTAGAAAATCAATAGACAACTCTTACACAAAATATAATATAAGAAGGGATATGTATTGCGTCCTTTGACGGATTACAAAGGTCCGTTCCATTACTCCGTAATCCGTATCACGTAATCAATTGGTATTTGTCTGACTCATCGCCAATATAAAGGACACTATTGTCTTACGTAGACAATAAAAGATTGATTGTGTGAACCAACAAAATTAAAAAAAAAATAAAAAATTAAAATTGTGCTTTTTCACTATGGAAAATTTCACAATTCAAAGTCAAATTTAGACCCATCTGAACGCATAGCTAACAGTTGGCTGAATTCAATAGACCTGAATATCCATGACGAGAACACATCGACTATGTTTGGCAAATCTAGCTGAAAAGTAGCTGAAAGCTAAAAAGTAGCTGAAAACTGAAAAGCTATAAGCTCGAAGTTGAAATCTGAAGAGCTGTTAAGCTAGCTGTTATGCTTAAAAGTGTTTGGTAAAATTAGTTTTTAGATAAGCTGATAAATGAAAAAAGACTAAAAATGACATCTTCATACAATTTAGATAATTTTAAATTTAAATAGGTTTGTTTATATATTAAAATATAAAATAATGAAATCAATATATTTAAATAAAATATAAAGTAAGAACATATATTTGAAAATATATAAAGTAAAAAAATATTTATAATTCATAAGATTAGTTCATACAAAATTAATGTTCAAACACAAATGTCAAACTGAAATTACTACCAAACATAATGAAAAGAAAATGTCAAAATGGTTTTAATTGCGAGGGGTAAAGGATGTCATTTATTTAAAATAATAAGGATAAAGATGGAAAAAAGTTAAAAAGCTACTAGCTTATTTTTGAAAAGCTACCCCAAGTAGCGTTTCAAAATAAGCTCTTATTTTAAGCTACTAGCTTACTTTGAGAACATTATCAAACAGAGCTTATAGCTTATTAGTAGCTTAAAATAAGCTATAAGCTCCTAAATAAGCTCTGCCAAACAGAGCCATCATGTTTTGTTCATAATGAAACATTTATCATATGAACAATTAATTGTTAACAGTTGGCAGATTAATTATTCATTAATTTGACTAATTGATAGTATACTTTTTTTTTTTGGTGAATAGATAGTATAAGTTGTTTGTGAAGAAATGTTTGCTGAAATTGGTTGATAACATGTAAAATAATTTTTGGAGATTGAATTTATTTTATAAGAATAATTTATTAATTAATAAATACATACAAATAAATAAAATCTTTTAATAATTATTTTTATAATAATAAATACAAATTAAATAATATTTCATTAAAATATTTTTTTATTACTATTTTCATAAACAAACACATTATTATTTTTTTAATATGTGGATTAAAATTTAAAAAAAAAATCATAAAATGATGGGAATGGATCCTATACTTGATAAGAGAAGTGATGATATTAAAGACAAATGATATTTTGTTTTGTTTTGTTTTGTTTTTTTTTTTTTTTAAAGTCAAAATGAAAAGCTATTCAAAACAATTTGTTAAAAATATTTTTTTTAACCAAAAAACTTATCTTAAAAGAATAAAAGTTACAATTGTTATACCAATCATGATCCAAAAATTGTGTGTATGTAATTAATATATTTTCTACTTACAATAAACAATTTTCTTGTACATGTAAACAAATTAAAAGCAGATAAAATTATTATTACAAAGTCATAAATTGCTACCTTGATATGAGATCGTATGCACATTAGTACATTGCTTAGAAATAGTTCACATCAATTGAAACGATTCTTCAATTAAATTAAATTAAATTAATTGTTCAAGTTTTATATATACATACACTTTGACAATAATAAATTTTCCATATTGAGGGTGCCCACCCACCAGTCCACCACACCTCTTGAACACCATGGAGGGTAGGCGGCCTTCCAAAATTTACCGACCCCAGAGGCCAGAGCCGTATAGAGACGTCAGACCAACTGGCTTTTTAAATTGTTAAAGGCCACACTAACCCAAAACACCAAAAAAAAAATTACTCCAAATATCATATCAAAAGAAATATTCTTACACTAAATTTTATTCATTTTCAATCTATTACACCAAATGTTATTCTACACTAAAATTTTATTTTTGGTGGCGATTTTATTTTTTAAAAAGTTTTTGTCAGTATTTTTCTGGATCCACCCGACTAATCCTTGCTCACCCCGAGAGGCACGGGAGCAACTCGAGGGAATTGTTACTTGTGAAAACCGAACTCAGGTTATTTCAAAAATCACCCCCACAAAGAAACTCATTTACCACTCGAGCTATCCCGGTTTATATATCCAACAGTAAAAGTATTGTTAATTTTTCTAATTAAATATGAACTATGGAGTTTCTTTTTCTTTTTCATTTTTTAATACAAACAGAGGGAAAACGATAACGTAGAATAAAATACAAAATCAAATTGAGTTGTTGGGTGTTGGTGAATGATACTATTGTATAAAGACCAAGGTAGGTGATTACTGATTAGGTGAAGCATACATTTTTTTTTTTCATATTCATATTCTAAAATAAGATTTCTCACTTTCTTTTTTCCTTTTAGGTGGATGGCATTGTTTTGTATGATAAAAAGAAAGTTTGTATATGGAATTATTGAACCCTTTTTCTTTTTTTTTTTTTAATTGTGGTAAGGCAATAAAGAAAAAAAAATATTTTTGCCTATGAATTGGTGGACTAAAATGCGGACTGGGTAAAAGTTATATTAGTCAATATTTAGAAATTATGTTAAAATGATATATTATACTATATAAAAAAATTTATTTTCAAATGTTCCATTTTGATTACATGCTATCTTAATAATAAAATTAATATCATTTAATTAAATGAGGTCAGACTGCAAGACTTGTTAATGTTGCAATTCTTACATTTGACATTAGCTTAATGAGTTAATGGTGACTCAATTTGTAAATGACTTCAATTTTAAGTATGCGATTAGTTCAAATAGATAAATTTTTTACATTCAAATTCGACAAGCAAGTATGGAAAATGAAAAATAAATTTATAGAATGAATGTGAATTGTCATAGATATAGAGGTGTTTGGTAAATAACTGTTAGCTTATTGAATTACTGAATTGATTAGTTGATAGTATTAGCTGATTGTAAATATATATTTAGTAAATTAGCTGTTAGTTGATATCTGATTATATGCAAAATAACTTTTTGAAAAAAAATGACCATTTTTGAACAATAAGCTGTTACGAAAAGCTAACAATATTCCTTGTATAAACTAATTAGCCATTGTTACTATCTAACCAAATCTCACCTACCAAGACGCCATTAATTTCTTGCTTAAAAATGTTATTAACCCTAGTAGCTGTAGACTAGTAGTTGAAGAAGAAGCGCAGCGAAACTCGGGCGAGAATCAGAGCATCAGACTCCCCGCGGACATGGCTACTATTTCCAAGCTCTCCAATCCAGGCCTTGCCGCTTCATCCTCTTTCACTTCCAGGAGATCATCGCCTGCTCCCAAATGTTTCGTCGATATCCGCAACAAATCCTCCTTCGACGCCCGAATTTCCTCTTCTAAGTTGTTGGCCTTCGCCAAGCCTTCTCTCAACGGCTCCCTCGTGTAAGTTCCTGAAATGATAAACATTATCTATGCGTGTAGACTGTAGAGTATATGGATCTGTGTTATTGTAGTATTGATTTCTCTGCTTTTGATATATAGTCCGTTTTCTGAGATCGTGCCGGCCCTAATGTTATTTCTTACTTGGTTATTGGTTGCTGATATGTTGTTTGAGCTTTCTTTTAATTTGCATGTCATCGATGGTTGCTCTAGCTTGCTATTGTATGCTTAAATCATGATATTGACTTCTGATTGATAGATCCTGTTGTTAATTTCGTGAAAGAGTAGAGTATTGATCGGCTGTTCGCCGAGATGATTATTTGTCTGTATATTGGTTGTAGCATGAGAAAGGGAAAAGTTGGCTTTTTGAAATTTGTTTAATGTATGCCTTTGTTTTCTCAATTTCCTCGCTGTAAAGTCGTTACTTCTGTCTTCCTTCTTAAAATGGAACTGACAGAGATTGACCTTAGCAAAATGAATCTTTGATTTCATGTTTTGCTATTTACTTCTTTAGAAAAACTATGACACTCTGATTATGTTCAAGTCCCTTCTGTACAGCTTCTATGTGTAATTGATATTATACACTATAATTTTTGTGCTGGGTAATTTATCTGGGTTCTCATATCTTTTCCTTCACTTCTGTCTCCTTACTACATTTAGTTTTGTACTCATTGAAGTTATTTTGATAGTGTTAGATGCTCCCAAGGTGGAGGAAATGGAAGCCCAATCAAGAGAACAAGTCTTCATGATCTGTACGAGAAGCAAGGGCAAAGCCCATGGTATGATAACCTGTGTCGCCCTGTTACGGATCTAATTCCATTGATTGAGAGCGGTGTTAGAGGCGTTACCAGCAATCCTGCGGTAAAGTGCTTCCTTGCTAATTTCTTTGACATGAACTTCCCCTCTTTCATTGAAGGCAAAATCCCACAAATAAAAACAGAACTTTTCTTTCATTTGGAAATGAAAATGATTACCGGAATATATGTACCATTTTTTTTTCCTGAGCATCTTCATGGCTTTATCTTCCTAATAATAGTTTTGTATTATGTTGAGTGCAGATTTTCCAGAAAGCTATATCTACTTCAAATGCCTATAATGATCAATTCAAGTAAGCCTTCTAATACATGTCAAATACCTACTGCTCAACCCTAATGGAGTATTAACTTGAATTCTACAATTGAGTGATTGACTAATCTTCACATTGACCTCTCAGGGAACTTGTACAAGCTGGGAAAGACATTGAAAGTTTGTATTGGGAACTTGTGGTAAAGGACATCCAAGATGCATGCAAACTCTTTGAGCCAATTTATGATGAAACAGAAGCAGCCGATGGCTATGTTTCCGTTGAAGTGTCACCTAGACTTGCTGATGATACTGAAGGAACTATTGAGGCTGCAAAGTGGCTTCATAAGAAGGTTGACCGACGTAATGTGTACATAAAAATTCCTGCTACAGCCCCATGCATCCCTTCCATCAAGGAAGTCATTGCCAATGGAATTAGCGTCAATGTAACGGTGAGTTTTTTTTTTTTTTTTTTTTTTTTTTTTTTTTTTTTTTTTTTTTTTTTTTTTTTTTTTTTTTTTTTTTTTTTTTTTTTTTTTGAAATTTGTTTAATGTATGCCTTTGTTTTCTCAATTCCTCGCTGTAAAGTCGTTACTTCTGTCTTCCTTCTTAAAATGGAACTGACAGAGATTGACCTTAGCAAAATGAATCTTTGATTTCATGTTTGCTATTTTACTTCTTTTAGAAAACTATGACACTCTGATTATGTTCAAGTCCCTTCTGTACAGCTTCTATGTGTAATTGATGATTATACACTATAATTTGTGCTGGGTAATTTATCTGGGTTCTCATATCTTTTCCTTCACTTCTGTCTCCTTACTACATTTAGTTTTGTACTCATTGAAGTTATTTTTGATAGTGTTAGATGCTCCCAAGGGTGGAGGAAAATGGAAGCCCAATCAAGAGAACAAGTCTTCATGATCTGTACGAGAAGCAAGGGCAAAGCCCATGGTATGATAACCTGTGTCGCCCTGTTACGGATCTAATTCCATTGATTGAGAGCGGTTGTTAGAGGCGTTACCAGCAATCCTGCGGTAAAGTGCTTCCTTGCTAAATTTCTTTGACATGAACCTTCCCCTCTTTCATTGAAGGCAAAATCCCACAAATAAAAAACAGAACTTTTCTTTCATTTGAAATGAAAATGATTACCGGAATATATGTACCATTTTTTTTTTCCTGAGCATCTTCATGGCTTATCTTCCCTAATAATAGTTTTGTGTATTATGTTTGAGTGCAGATTTTCCAGAAAGCTATATCTACTTCAAATGCCTATAATGATCAATTCAAGTAAGCCTTCTTAATACATGTCAAATACCTACTGCTCAACCCTAATGGAGTATTAACTTGAATTCTACAATTGAGTGATTGACTAATCTTCACATTGACCTCTCAGGGAACTTGTACAAGCTGGGAAAGACATTGAAAGTTTGTATTGGGAACTTGTGGTAAAGGACATCCAAGATGCATGCAAACTCTTTGAGCCAATTTATGATGAAACAGAAGCAGCCGATGGCTATGTTTCCGTTGAAGTGTCACCTAGACTTGCTGATGATACTGAAGGAACTATTGAGGCTGCAAAGTGGCTTCATAAGAAGGTTGACCGACGTAATGTGTACATAAAAATTCCTGCTACAGCCCCATGCATCCCTTCCATCAAGGAAGTCATTGCCAATGGAATTAGCGTCAATGTAACGGTGAGTTTTTTTTTTTTTTTTTTTTTTTTTTTTTTTTTTTTTTTTTTTTTTTTTGTTTTTTTTTTTGTTTTGTTTTGTTTTTTTGATTTTGCATATTCTTTTGATATTGTAGTAACAAGCATTGATGTCAAAGTCAAATCTGAACATAGTTTTCTCAAACTTTCCAAATCATTGAACTAGTATGCAGAGGGAACTCAGAGGCTTGTCATGATTCTAGTAGATTAGTCACATGAATCTGCTTTATTAATATTTACGAAAGGTTATACTTTGACTACAACAAACAATGAGGAAGAATCTATTTTTAAGTTAGAAATTTGAAACTTTGATTTGCTTCTCTTATTTTTCTTTGATATGTTTTCTTGCTTTCGTGATTCTTGCTATTTAATAGTGTTCTTATGTTAAATAACTCCCAACTCAAAGTAAAAGAAGAATAAATAAAGTGAAGTAAAAACTCTCTTAGTGGCATTGAAGCACTTTTTAAAATTTTGAAGTTTAAGTTTTTTGTTTCTAAAACTTTCTCTTTCCTATAGTGTATTATTGTTTGTAGCTTGATGCTTTAAATCCCTTTATTTGATTTCCTCTTTTACATCATTGACTTGCAAACTGAAGTTGCTTCCCCTCGTATGCGCAGCTCATATTCTCTATCGAAAGATACGAAGCAGTAATTGATGCTTACCTGGATGGTCTTGAAGCTTCTGGGCTTAATGACCTCTCCAAAGTTACAAGTGTGGCTTCCTTTTTCGTTAGTCGCGTAGACACACTCGTTGATAAGTTGCTTGAGAAAATTGGAACTCCAGAGGCTCTTGATCTTCGTGGGAAGGTAACTTATAGAACTGATCAAAGCTATACCTTGGTTGGAGACTTACCACTATATATCACATTGTTTTGACCTTAACTTTCCATTACAGGCTGCAAATGCTCAAGCAGCTCTGGCTTTCCAGTTGTATCAGAAGAAATTTTCTGGTCCAAGATGGGAGGCTCTGGTGAAGAAGGGTGCGAAGAAGCAGAGGCTTCTGTGGGCATCAACCAGTGTTAAGAATCCAGCTTATCCAGACACTCTGTATGTGGATCCTCTGATTGGACCAGACACGGTGAGTAATCTTTGTCACTTAGTTATTTGTGGTGTTCATGGCATCAAATCTGATAAATACTCCACATGGCTGAATGATAGTTGACATCTTGTTCTGTTCCTGCGCTTTTACATCTAGGTTTCAACCATGCCTGATCAAGCCCTCCTAGCATTTATCGATCACGGTTCCGTTGCAAGGACAATCGACGCTAATGTCTCCGAAGCAGAAGGTATATACAATGCCCTCGATAAGTTGGGCGTTGACTGGAAGCAAGTCGGCACTCAACTTGAAGTTGAAGGGGTGGACTCTTTCAAGAAGAGCTTCGATAGCTTGCTCGACAGTCTGCAGGAGAAGGCAAACTCCATCAAGCTAGTTTCCCTGTAAAACATATGAATTCCATTTTGCCCAGCAGAGGACTTAGAGCTTAGTTGTGGAAGAAATAAATAAGGCAATTCTGCCTGGATTTGAGAAATACTGAAGAGCTTTTAATGTATAAAATAACATGGTGTTTGTGCTTAAGAATTTATCACTGCTCTGGTCCTATGTCCATTTCATTTGTGTTTTAAAATTTTTAATCTTTTGGGTAAGAAAATCTTTTGAGTATTTAAATTGTCAGAATTTTCTGGAATTTCATTGAACTTATACTAATCTGAACCTGCCAAATTTGTTTTTTCTTGCTCCAAATTTTGAGTAAAAATAATTTCTGAATATTTATAAAATCTAAATTTTCTGAATAATTTAAGGACACTCCAGAAAACACAATAAAACGAGCTAAAAAGAAAAGAAAAGAAAAGAAAAAGGTTAAACAAAAAAAGAGAAGTATAAAATATGAGGCCGTTATAGTTCCCGGAAACCTCTTCTCCCTCCTCTGCTTGATCGGTTCCTCTTCACTCCACGTCAGTAACATTGAAGTTCATGGCGGCGACTGCGGCTGCGGCGTCGATCTCACTTGTCGGAGCGCTTCCAAAATCCCGCTCACGAACGCCTTCTTCTTCTTCTTCTTCGAATCCAGCGGTACTGCTCTTTTACATTGAATTCATACGTTTGATTAACATTTATCCTTTATTAACGGATTCATTGTCTCCCTCTTCCCCAAATTTCCCCCAAATTGAAACCTATTAACTCGTGAAATCAATTTACTATCTAACAGCGTAGACAAAGACACATTTCTCTACCCAGATTCTCTGTTGGATTTTCCGGTGGAGAGCCCTGTATCCCAGTATCCAGCTCCGTGCCTGGTTGGCCTTATTTTCTCTCTATGTGTTTTCGGTTCCGTTTATTGATTTTATCTTTGAAATTTTGGTAATACTGCTTTAGTGCTTTTCTATATTCGCTTTTTGCTAATTTTGAATGGAAAATTCTGTCATTTCCTCTATCACTTTCATACGCTCAAGATAAAAGTGAAAGAGTGGATTATGGATCGCTGCCCATTGATCGGAGAGAGCTTATCTTGTCGTCCATTGGATTGTTAGCAACAGCTGTTTGCACTTCTGGAAGCAATGGAGCTGCCTTGGCATCTGAATTCGTTGACAGTAACTTCTATGCCTGCTTTAACTATCTTAATTTGTGTTACTACCACTAGTATTATTTGAGGAATGAGAAACACATGCCAAATAAGATGTGTTTTTTTGCGTTTTTTAAGGACGATTAAGAGTTATATTCATCAGTTTGACACTACATTTCTAGTACTTTTTGTTTACTAAGCTTTTGCGGTGGATTTACTGAACAAATTACAAAATGAAGTTGAATGGCATAATTACTAGGTGGTTTTAATACACACATTCATTGTCTATCTGCCACTCTATTGTTTACTTAAATAATATGGTCGTTTATATAATACCATGCGGGGTTTGCATTAGCTTTAAAGACTAATTTTTTGTCCTTGTATTAATGTACAGTGCCAGCATTGCGGGGAAAGGACTATGGGAAGTCAAAGATGCGTTTTCCTGACTACACTGAAACAAACTCAGGTCTTCAGTATAAGGTCACCTGTTTTGAAGCATAACTATGGAAATCCCTCCTATGTTTTTTTAGTGTGGCATGAAACTGAACTTGACTCCAGTCTGTCAAAGCATGCAGGATTTGAGGGTAGGAAGTGGCCCCAGCCCGAAGATGGGAGATACAGTAGTGGTAAGCTTGTGATTGTAAATAATACACATAGTACCCTTATTCTCTTTTATAGTTAGCTCAATTATCCAATAATAACAAAGAAAAGGGTGCACATAATAGAGAACATAATTGATTAACTTAAGCAGAGTTTTCCTAATTTTGTGCTAATGTGTCCTTAGTTTTAAGGGAGTCCTGGTAGTATAGATGTTACTGTCGGTGCTTAGTTATAAATCCTTGATTGTGTCAGTTTAGTATGTTTAGAAATTATAATTTGTTTTGTATTGCTATCCAAAGTTGCTTAGCAGTAGTCTTGGATTGATTGGGTAAGAAGCTTTTTTATAAATTTTAAATATATGGCAGGTAGATAATATGATATATAAAGGAAAAATATTAAATTAATGAATTGCTAGAATTGCCTATATTGTCAGCTAAAGTTCTGTGCCAAAGTGGCTTGATATTTTAACCTTGCTATCCATTTTGTTATGAATAACAAATTATTCATTTGGTGTACATCTCACTATCTCAGTCATTTCTGTTTTTTGCCAGAAAGCCATATTTGACTTGGTTATAAATAGTCTATTGATTTGTTAGTTTATTTCAGTTAAAAATTTTCTGGTTTATAGCAATTTCTAATTTGATTTTATTCCATGTCCTAAGTTACTTGCTAATGCTTTCTTATTGGTTTAAAGAAGGATCTGCTTATTTTCTTAACTTTTTGGCATTAGGTTGACTGGGATGGTTATACTATAGGATATTATGGTCGCATATTTGAAGCCCGTAACAAGTCAAAAGGTGGATCCTTTGAGGTATTGACTCAAAATATTAGTGGGGAATTTTTGCATGAGCTTATTGTTGCTCTTAAACTGATTGATGCATCATACTTCATTATGGTGCAGGGGGATGACAAGGACTTCTACAAATTCAGATTAGGATCTCAAGAGGTAAGATATTTTCTTTGGTTACACTTTGTATAAATTGGCTAGAAAGGGTCACAGGAATTAATGGTATCTTGTTTATGATATAGACACCATCTTTTGGTTAATGCTTGTTCATTATTTCCTGCATCTTCTATTTCACTCTACCCCCCCCCCCCCCCCCCCCCCCCCCCCC
>NC_044928.1:26854990-26879324 GCF_003576645.1 Ipomoea triloba | reverse complement strand
CCCCCCCCCCCCCCGCCCCACCCCCTTTTTTTTTCTTTAATGTGCCATATTTTATGATCCTAATCTTAATGTATAGAGAGAGACATACAATCTCTAAGAAAAATGTCTAACAGTGTTGCTGTTGCTCCTCACATTCAGGTTATTCCTGCATTTGAAGAAGCCCTTACTGGCATGGCTGTGGGTGGCATCAGAAGGTTCTATATCTCCACTAATGTTGTAAACATTGCCTTTTGTTTTCTTTGTTTTAATGATTATTGCATGCATAAACAAATCTGTAGAAATACGGAAATTTTTTTTTTGGTACAAAAATTTTGCGAATGCCCACTTTGGGTCTTGATAGTAAAGCCATGGATAATCCCCCCTATCCCAAATGACTAAGAATGAGTAATATTCAGCCTAAAAATGAGAGAGAGATAGAAAAATCCACCTTGTGATTCTTATTGCAGCTTACATATCAAGGCATCTCAAAAAGCAAGCACGTTGTGGACAAGTAGCTTGAGAATAGGAGTTTTTGAAATGAGTTAATGAATCAAAGTGGGAGTGAGTTTTTGTTAAGAAGTACCTCTAAGCTTCTATTCTGTGTTTCTTGTGGCTATCCTTGTCACTACCTAGCTTTTGCACTTAAGATGGATGATCCCCAATTAAGTTCTCTATGCTAACATGGTAGGATTCTAATTGTTACCCTAGGGGCTTTCCTCAGGAAGTATGCTATTGCTATTTTATTCTCTAGTATGCAGATATTTTATACTTCGGCAAATTCTTCATGATTTCTTCCTTACAATAAATGCAGGATCATAGTCCCCCCTGAGTTGGGATACCCCGATAATGACTTCAACAAGAAAGGTCCCAGACCATTGACATTCTCGGTAATCCAGCGCTTCTCATCTGGCTGCGGCCTTCACTTGTACAACCTTTTCCTCTGAAAATCCCTTGATGTTGGTATGTTTTGCAGGGCCAGAGAGCTTTAGCTTTTGTGTTGAGGAACCAAGGTCTGATTGATAAAACTCTCTTGTTTGACATTGAGCTTTTAAAAATTATACCAAGCTGAAGCCCAACTACTTCACTTTGTGATGCTGTAAATAGTTGCTTCTCTCGGGCACGGTTTATTGTCTACTTGAAAGAGCAGAGGATTGATGATATAAAGATTTCATTTTCCCATTTCATTGTTAGAAATTCTAAGATGTCTCACTCTCTGAAAAAACCATTGTGTTGTGCTCACAAGAATAGATGTACAACTGCCTTATACTTTCCATTGAGTAAGAGTGAATGCTTGCAGATTTATTCTTGACTTGGTATTTGTTAATCTGCTTACAAACTAGGAAATTTTAGCATGTTTCATTTTGCCCTTTGCAAGGTTGAGGAATTTGCCCTGTTGCTATCAAAAGAAAACTCAAAGGCAATGCTAAACCATTCAAAGAAAACTCAATCACCAAAAAAAAAAAAAAACTAACTTAATAAAGTTACTCACAAAAAGATATGAAAACCATACATTTGTTAACACCACATTCAAGAGTTTAAGACATTCAGATCTAGAAAAAAGCAGCGGAAAACTATCAAGAAACCAAGTAGAGAGAGGAACTATCAAAGATAATCGAACAAATTGCAGGATCTTGCAGTCTTGTTCAGCACTCACTCGATAGAAAGCTTGCGACGCTTGTACCTTACCATGACTTTCCCTTTGACGCCAACCACCATGGCATTCCAGTCGATTTCCGGGAAGGGTGAGATCAGTTCAAATTCAAAATTCCTGAGCAAGTGGCTCCATATCGCTTTTATCTGTAAATACGCAAACGGTTCACCTAAACATCCATGCCTGCCTCCACCAAATGATATGTACGAGAATGGTCCAGCCGCCTTGTCTTCGTCTCTCTCGGGGGAGAACCTGTCAGGGTCATAAGTATTTGGTTCTCGGTAGATGTGAGGGAGGCGGTTAGCAAAAGCGGGCGATGTCGCCACAATGTGACCCTTGGGAATGTCGTAGTTTATTCCCTCCTTGGTTGTTACGCTGAAATCGCTGTGTGAACTTCGTAGAAGCATTATCAATGGCGGGTGGAGTCTCAGAGCTTCCTTTATGCATCTGTACAGGACTTCCATCTCGGACAAGATATCGTGATCGACCTTATTCCCGTGCTTCCTCATCAGATTTTTCTGCTCATCCACCACAGACGACATGTATTTATCGTTGCAAAGGAGGTATGCCCCGGTCCAAGTTGACGTGATAGAACTAGTGTGCTGGCCCGCAAATAAAGCGGCAATGAGTAAGCCGGTAACTTCGGATTCCGTGGTTTGGCGCCCGTCTTTGTACTTGGAGTCTATGAAGCATTGCAACATATCGTTTTCTGCCTTGCCTGTTCTCTTACGAGAAGAAATAATATTTGTGAAAATCTCGGCTAGCTTCTTGCGGGCCCGGTCACGTCGTCGGTGTGCTGGAATAGGTAGGTATGGGAAGAGCACACTAATGGGCTGCATACCATTGTCTAGGTCATGAAATAGAGCAGACACGTCATCAAATAGCTGGTTGCGAACTTCTTCGCCCAACAGACATCTGCTAGCCGTCAATATGATCAAGTGCTCCAGTTCATATTTTAAATCCACTTCGCCAGTCTCTCCCCATTTCGAGAAGTACTCCTGCACAAGAACGGACAAACATAGTCAATGATTGAACCTCGGGAAATTAGATTTAACATACCTCATAAAGTAATCTACTTCATCAAGCCTCACAAACAATATTGTTCTGTATCAAATTTTATTCACGGAGAACAATGCAAAATTTCGCAATTAGAGCAACAATCTGACATGAAAATTTATGTAATCATTTCTTCTGATTCCTATGCAGCAAAGGCAACTCAAAGAGGAATCTGGATATCATTCTCCTAATAGCATTAGCACCGAAGCAAAATCTATACAAAACATGAGACATAGTTTATAGGAAAGAAACCAAAGACAAAAAAAAACACACGACATCTGTAATACCCACGAGATAAATCAATTAGCAGATGTATTAGATAATTGGTAATACGCCAAAGCAATGCAACAACAAGTAGTCTCTTGCTCCCACCCATAGCTACACACAACAGCCCCGTGAACCCACTAGAGCAAGGGTCATTGGCTTGAAGTGTGAAGATACACAAAAATACAATGTATGGTAGGGCAATTTGTTATTTGTATCAACAATGCAGAGGGTATAGACGTATAGTTATCAAGTACATCACAATGGAGAAACCTCAGCCAAATTGGTCAGATTGCTAACTTAGTAATCATTACAAGTTTAACTCCCGCCTTCTTGGTTTGAGCACATCAGCTATGGACAAGTTTACCACATCACAATGGAGAAACCTCAACCAAATTGGTCAGACTGTTAACTTGGTAATCATTACAAGTTTAACTCCCGCCTTCTTGGTTTGAGCCCATCAGCTAGGGACAAGTTTACCTCCTTATGGTACTTTGATTTGATGGCTAGGGTCAAAAGGCCGGATTTACCAGGTGCACACACTCGGTTATTACTATTACTAGGCTGCAAATTTCTCTGTCACTATATCATAATGACTAGCAAGAAAAATAGGCACAATAAAAGTCAATCAACACAGATACAGTCATAAATGTAAGACTTAAACTCAACCATACCACAATTGCACACTTTAGAAGCAATATGTAGTACACATTATAAATCACAGTAATTGCACCAACTAGAAAGAGAGAGAGAGAGAGAGAGTATATACCTCAGCTTCCATAACCATCTGATCTACATAGCCCTTGAGCTTGTTGACTCTAAGAGCCTCAGTAAAGAACCTAAACTGTTCTTGTCTGACAGAGTAGTCAACATCAAACACCACGCCCGGCCCGAACGTGGGCACATTGAACTGGTACACCTCCTGCTGACTGAGATCGGATTCGGGGGCCTTGAAGAAATGGGCCGAAACCTCCGGCCCGATTAAGAAAGTAATGTTCTTGTTCACCAGATTCAGGGTAAAAACGCTGCCCATCTTGGCATACTCTTCCCGGAGCATCACAATCGGGCCTTTCAAGAACCGGACCAGCCCGCCCAACACCGGCCACGCTTTCACCGTCGGCGGCAGCCGCTTCTTGGATCTGGGCAAGATTAGGGCGGCGATCAGCTTCGCCGCCACTAAAGTGGCAATGAGCAGAAGACCGACATTCATAACCTTATTGTCCGCTAAATCCATCGTTACCTTCGCGAGATTTAGGAAGGAAAAAGAGTGTTAAACAAATGGGATTTCGGGTGTAAACCCTCAACAAAACATCGGAGATTCCAAAGCACAATGCATTAACTCAAAATTAAGGAAAAACATAGAATTAGAACACTAACCCGAGGAGATGAGGAGAAGATTCCCAGTATGATTGTTCTTATAAATGCGATTCAGACCACATATATTGCTGCCACTCCCTCACTAAGGCAGCTCACCATATACAGCCTGTTACTCTGAAAATAATATACGATTTTTCCTTCCCCTAAAATTACGGTGGGCCTTCATGCTCTACTGATTTGTCAATTCGCGGTTAGCTGATAGCGAATTATGTTTAGCGATCAATATCATCTCGGCTGGAACTTGAACCCAGTCCTTTTTATATAAGATGTAATCAAATATCACTAGATTATAATGTCTTGATACATACAAAAAGTCTAATCATAACTCTAATGATACTCCTTAGTTTACAATTATACAAATCTAATTTATTTTGTCCTTAATTTTAAATATTATATTATTATAACTTTGCCCCAAATATGAGAAATATCCAACTCTTTGTGATATCTCAAGTCTCAACAAACTCCATTATTCTGTACATAATGACATTTAGGCAATTTAGATTGAATGTAATACTCCGTACAATTTCAATAATAGAGAGGATATACATCAAAATAAAATATTAATTATACAACTATGAATTTTATGACATTAAGAAAAATAGAAATAAGGGTCAAATAGGCCACCGAACTACACACGAATTTGCAATTAGGCCATCGAATTCAAAAATAATGCAATTAGGTCCCTGAACTACACAAATCCATGCAAATTAATCCAAAGTGACTTGTTGACTTGATTTTCGGGTTATCAACTTTAAAAATAATATTTTAAAATAATTTTAAACAAATAAATTAATTAAAAAAACAACAACAAACAGGAACAAGTAAATTGGGTCCTCTTTTTTTTTTTAATTTTAAATTTTAAATTTAATTTTAATTAAGTATTTTATTTAAAATTATTTTAAAATATTATTTTTAAAATTAGTAACCGGAAGATCAAGTCAAACAAGTCACTTTAGGTTAATTTGCATGGATTTGTGTAGTTCAGTGACCCAATTGTATTGTTTTTGAGTTCAATGACCTAATTGCAATTTCGTGTGTAGTTCAGTAGCCTATTTGATCCTTATTCCAGAAAAATATACTATTAGTTTTAAAAAATATTTCAATATAACTACAAAGTATAATTTAAAATTTAATACTAATATTGAACATTTATTTCTATATAAAAATCATATTCCACCAATTCCATCACTTCTTTCCAGATGGTATGCTTTTATTGCAAGAGATCCATTTCTTTTACAAGTGTGTTTTTAATAATTCTTTAAAAAAAAATTATGACATGATATGTACAAGAATATATCACGGATCGAGTAGATCGGGTTTCAAAAAGATGTTTGGTAAGGAATCGTAGGAAACAATGGGCCTAACCTGCGGTTTAACATGGAATAGTGGATTGACTTTAAAATTCAGAGATTAGTCTGTTTAGGAATGTCGTTTAGTGAATGTTACGAGCAATGTTTGAAGTTAAATATGGGGTTTTGACAGGTGGGTGAGGCCAACATGGAATTATTCACTTAGGCAATACAATTATTTGGTCCATGCAATTATTCACCATAACCTTTGTTCCTATTTCTTACATCCTTTATTCTTAAATTTGTTGTGTTCATCTCAAATTATGTCAAGATTCAATATTCTATCATTAGACATGCAATTTATATCGTGGACCAGGGTCCATTCATAATAGCATTGTGGACCCTAGATCAAAACGATGTCGTTTTGATATATAAGTTTTAACATATTATGTACTTTTTCGTTTTTCATATTTCAACATAAATTTTAATTTATTATTATAGGTATAGAATCAATTCTCTTAAGGTACTGAATTTTATAACACGAGACACAAAAATTCGCAACATAAGAAGACACATGCACATGCTATATATTTACTTATTCTCAAATATGATTTATGATGTAGATAATTTATGTCCCATATGCATATAATCTACTATACTAATAAGAGCCAAAGAGAGTTAGGCCTAAAACGGGTAGAAAAAATGGCGGTCAAATTATTTAATCAAATGGATGGTTCAGATGAATTATTTAATCAAATAGATGGTTAAGATAATTCAGATTAATATTATTAATAGAGATTACCTAATTTAACCTTACTTTTATGATTATCCGTTAAGTTTTCCGTTAAATATTCTCTTCTCCGTTAATATTCCGTTAACTTTTAACTTACCCATTAATTTCTATAAGAAAGGTCTTAGGTTCGAATCTCATCTCAATCAAATTTGACATAATTAAGTTTCTCACTCTATTTTACACTTATTAAATTAAATAAATTAGTAGCTACAATAAAAAAATGATACATATGTATTTCTTTAATTTAGAATTATGTGTCTACAATACATTTATTTGAAAAAATTATTCATTATCAGAAAATTAAATTAAATAAGATAAATAATTTCATTAGTTATATTGTCTTTATTTTTTCTCTCATGCAAATATTCTTTACATTCAAATTTATCAATTGATATTCATTACATTGTCCATTATCTTATTTTTACAATATCTTGTAATTAAATATCAAAGTTATAGTACAAAATAATGTTATATATTTATTTACCAAGTATTTTATTAATACTATGAAAAAAACTCTTAAAATAATTTGAAGCTAATTATATTAACTACTTGGGGATTGGNTTTATTTAAAATTATTTTAAAATATTATTTTTAAAATTAGTAACCGGAAGATCAAGTCAAACAAGTCACTTTAGGTTAATTTGCATGGATTTGTGTAGTTCAGTGACCCAATTGTATTGTTTTTGAGTTCAATGACCTAATTGCAATTTCGTGTGTAGTTCAGTAGCCTATTTGATCCTTATTCCAGAAAAATATACTATTAGTTTTAAAAAATATTTCAATATAACTACAAAGTATAATTTAAAATTTAATACTAATATTGAACATTTATTTCTATATAAAAATCATATTCCACCAATTCCATCACTTCTTTCCAGATGGTATGCTTTTATTGCAAGAGATCCATTTCTTTTACAAGTGTGTTTTTAATAATTCTTTAAAAAAAAATTATGACATGATATGTACAAGAATATATCACGGATCGAGTAGATCGGGTTTCAAAAAGATGTTTGGTAAGGAATCGTAGGAAACAATGGGCCTAACCTGCGGTTTAACATGGAATAGTGGATTGACTTTAAAATTCAGAGATTAGTCTGTTTAGGAATGTCGTTTAGTGAATGTTACGAGCAATGTTTGAAGTTAAATATGGGGTTTTGACAGGTGGGTGAGGCCAACATGGAATTATTCACTTAGGCAATACAATTATTTGGTCCATGCAATTATTCACCATAACCTTTGTTCCTATTTCTTACATCCTTTATTCTTAAATTTGTTGTGTTCATCTCAAATTATGTCAAGATTCAATATTCTATCATTAGACATGCAATTTATATCGTGGACCAGGGTCCATTCATAATAGCATTGTGGACCCTAGATCAAAACGATGTCGTTTTGATATATAAGTTTTAACATATTATGTACTTTTTCGTTTTTCATATTTCAACATAAATTTTAATTTATTATTATAGGTATAGAATCAATTCTCTTAAGGTACTGAATTTTATAACACGAGACACAAAAATTCGCAACATAAGAAGACACATGCACATGCTATATATTTACTTATTCTCAAATATGATTTATGATGTAGATAATTTATGTCCCATATGCATATAATCTACTATACTAATAAGAGCCAAAGAGAGTTAGGCCTAAAACGGGTAGAAAAAATGGCGGTCAAATTATTTAATCAAATGGATGGTTCAGATGAATTATTTAATCAAATAGATGGTTAAGATAATTCAGATTAATATTATTAATAGAGATTACCTAATTTAACCTTACTTTTATGATTATCCGTTAAGTTTTCCGTTAAATATTCTCTTCTCCGTTAATATTCCGTTAACTTTTAACTTACCCATTAATTTCTATAAGAAAGGTCTTAGGTTCGAATCTCATCTCAATCAAATTTGACATAATTAAGTTTCTCACTCTATTTTACACTTATTAAATTAAATAAATTAGTAGCTACAATAAAAAAATGATACATATGTATTTCTTTAATTTAGAATTATGTGTCTACAATACATTTATTTGAAAAAATTATTCATTATCAGAAAATTAAATTAAATAAGATAAATAATTTCATTAGTTATATTGTCTTTATTTTTCTCTCATGCAAATATTCTTTACATTCAAATTTATCAATTGATATTCATTACATTGTCCATTATCTTATTTTTACAATATCTTGTAATTAAATATCAAAGTTATAGTACAAAATAATGTTATATATTTATTTACCAAGTATTTTATTAATACTATGAAAAAAACTCTTAAAATAATTTGAAGCTAATTATATTAACTACTTGGGGATTGGTTGACAAGGAGAGTACTCAAATAATAACCCAACAAATTGAAGCGAAATCACTCTATTTTACTCTTATTGAATTAAATAAATTAGTAGTTACACCAAAAAACGATACATATGTATTTCTTTAATACCATGAAAAAAATAAAAAAGAATAGTTTGAAACCAATCATATTAACTACTTGCGGGATTTGTTGACAATGAAAGTACTCAAATAACCCATAACCCAGCAAATTGAAGCGAGAAACTACCTTTTAATATCTTTGGAATACATAATATTTCGAATTTTTAAATTTTTATTAATTTATTTAATCTTTTTTTCTTAAATTAGAGATTTCTTTATCCACAATAACTCATTCAACAATAATGGTTGAACCAAATGAACCCCAAGTAACTCATTCAACAATAATGGTTGAACCAAATGAACCCCAAGCAGAACACCTAAATGAAAGTCCATAGCTCCTATATCATCAAGCAGAACACCTAAATGAAAGTCCATAGCTCCTATATCATAATCTCATTGACCTAAATGAAAGTCCATAGCTCCTATATCATAATCTCATTGTATGACGTTGTCATCTATGCTATCAACAATAACCGAATTGCAAATAACGCACTACCAACAAAAAGGAAGAGAACAAATAGTAAAGATGAAGACAATGACAATGTTACTCAAAAGAGAATTAAGAACACTTAGAAAAATTCAAATTAAAAGTAGTATTTATTTAGACTATCATTTTTAGACCAAATATTTAGACTATCGATTTTATGCAAACATTTATTTTAGTAATAATTATAATGGATTTTCTATATTATCTTGGATTCATATACTTTGAGTTAGATATTTAAATAAAAAAATTCGACATTCAATTACCCATGTATAAACTTCTCCTATATAATCTTGCATTGATATACTTTCAAATATTTATTTAAATATAAACATTGGGTATTAACTCATTCGCGCAATGCGCGTATAAAACTAGTTTCATAATACAAGACATAAATTTATAAAATAAGACACACAATATGTTGTGTGTTACACAACTATTAATCTACTTCAAGTACAGAATCCATACGCTTAAGATACAGAGATGCATTACATGAGCCACAAAAACACATAACACAAGACACATATGCATGTTTTATATTTATTTTAGTTCAAGTACATAATTAATATACTCAAGGTACAAAATTGCATAACATAAGACACAAAAATGCATAACACAACACACATAAACGCATGTTATATTTACTTTATTGCAGGTATAAAATCCATACGTTTAAAGTACACAATTACACAACATGAGACACAGAAATGTATTACACAATACATACACATGCTTTACAAATATATATAAGAAAAAAACCTTGTAATGTGAACTAAACAACAAACGATCGCCGTCAAAATTAAAATTCAAAACGACATACCCCCGGTCTACGGTATAACGATTGCGTTAGACATGTAACCAACTTTGATGTTGAATGTAATAAGGTATGAACAAAAAGAGCCCAGTCTTATGACCCACAAGTTGTCTAGCAGGCTAGACTTCGGCCTGCTATGATCCAATCAAAGATTAGTATGGGTTTGTCATCACTTTAAAATAAATGGACGGTAAAGGATGTAGCCCTAAGTATACTAATTTCTAGACTAAAGTAATATTCCCCCCATCTATATTTATTATTTATTAATAATAAAATCAATTATGTCTCCATTCTTATAAAATTTAAATTCAATTTTTTTTTTAATATTTAATAATATTTTAAATGTAATTTATAAACATATCAAATTTCTCTTTAATACTGTTGGATTCTGGATCTAAAGTGCCTAGGATTATTAGTGTTAGTACCGAGCTTTATTACACTCGAGCTTCCACGATCTTGTCCGTTGTGGCTCTATCGATCCCTGGACGACATTTGTTGGAATAGTTGATTTTTATCTTGTTCCTTTGTGGGCCAGGCCATTGAGAGGCCTTGGGTCTTAGCGGTGAACAATTAAAAGATTAAATAATATCTGGGCAATTCAACCATTTAGATATCATAATTCATAACTCCAATCAACAAATACTAAACTAAACATTACAAAAATATATATATATATATATATATATATATATATATATATATAACAAACTTTGCTCAAATCTCTAATCATGCGGTGGGGTTATGGGGGTGAGCTGCAGCCTGCAGGTAAGTTGCTATTGACAAAATAGCAAGTAATAAGCAACTACTTCCTTCCCCAAATGAATGCAATGCATTTAATGTCACCCTCTCACTAACATTTTCGACCGTCATTATGGACCTGTCGTATATATATACACATCACATACATACATACATATGGACGACACATATACGTATACGTATATTATACTCAATACAATGTACTAGTATTTATCTGCTAACACGGTAGGTAACATTAAATGCATCTCGACCGGTTTGATTATGAGGGTACCCATATTTAGTAGCCTAGCTTTCTCCCCTAACCGTCCTGAAAGCTGACCATTGGGCATCTAGAATTTAAAGATTCTTCCCCAATCTCTGTTGAGTGTCTCCAAGTCGTTTCAGTATCCAATATCTCCCAATTATTAAGGTGCGTTTAATTTGCAATTATTTCAGCTTTTCCTCTCTGATTTTTCTTAGTTCATGTTGTTTCTGTGTTTGGTGTTTCATAAACCCAGTCGATGAATCTTGTCTGAACTATGAATCATCATCAGTATATACGCGTGTACTGTTAATTCATGCGGTATCCTTGTCTTTTTAGCCGACAATTTAGGAATCCTAGTGGGATTCTAAGAAGTTTTGAGGTTTCTGAAGTAGCCAGTGGAACTGTATAGTTACTATTTAAAGGTGTGCGTTGAGTTGACTATAAAGGAGTAAACCAGTTTAGATTGTTATCCGGTCAAATCAAGAAGATAATAGGCAGTTCTTGTTGAGAGGGAAACTTGTAATTTGTGGTTACCCGTCAATAATTTGACCAACACGAGCACATGACTGGGTTAATTTATAGTATTTTGTTGGGGTGACAAGAAAAATCCATAGTCTGGGGTGCATATCGAGTAAATCCATCTTGTGACTCTGACCGACAAACAAAGGAAGTAAACCAGTCAATTTTGTTCTTTGTATGGAGAGTTAATGAGGAGGGTGTAAGGAAATCTTGGAGCTTTTATTTCTATGATTAGTTTTTAGTGGTTGGAGAAATAACTTCCCAACCAAATTTATGAGCTCTGCTAATTTAATATGAATGGCGGTCTATGTTTGACAGAATCCCAGAGTTTTATTTTGTTTATTCTTGTTTTTTGGGTGGTATTATCAGATGAAATGCTGATATGTATAAGTATGGGATAGTTTTCTGCAATTTTAGTTGCTAAGATGGATAGTGATACTTATTCAGGCATGAGCGGCAAGGAAATCAGGTCCCCGGAGGTGCCTCAGGGGACCCCAACGCCTAGCCGCATGGGCACGCCGGCGAATAGGAAGAAGCTGGGTATGTACTTCATTGAATCAGATGACCGGAGGACCGCCCTTGGCGGTGGTTACACTGGCGGAGCTACACCGGTCAACATCCGTGGAAAGCCCATTTCGGATTTGTCCAAGACCGGCGGTTGGATTGCTGCATTCTTCATTTTTGGTACCCAGGCCACTTTTTGATTAGGATGAAGTCTGTACATTTATATTTTATACGGAGTATATTATATGCTGAGGGGAATTTGTTTTAGGGAACGAAATGGCGGAGAGAATGGCATACTTCGGGCTGTCTGTGAACATGGTGGCGTTCATGTTCTACGTTATGCACAGGCCGTTCACCAGCTCTGCTAATGCAGTCAACAATTTCTTGGGCATATCACAGGCTTCCTCTGTGCTTGGTGGTTTCTTGGCTGATGCATATCTGGGCAGATACTGGACCATTGCCATTTTCACAACAATCTATCTTGTGGTAACCAATCTCATTAAATTGCACCCAATGCAACCTTAATTATACTTGTTTCTGCAAAGTGTAATCTCATTGTCAATCTAATCTCATTCACAAAACGCGAAACCTCTCGCCCCATGGCTCCACATCTTAGCCAGTCTCATAGAATTGTAGAGGCCAGATAAATTATGGTGACTCACTATTCAATTAGGTAGGAGGACCCATGCTTAGTGCCTATAAAAAATCACTTTTGGGTAAAATTCTCACATTACAACTGTTGGGGCTGGACTATGCGTCATGGTGACTTTGCAGTTCATTAGGTAGAAGGACTAGTATAACGTCTTATGCCCACAAAAAGTCAACTCGACAAAAAGGTGAAACTCTTGTATTATTGATGCTAGGGCTTGATCTACATCCTTGCCCAATATAATATACTGAAATGGGATTTTTTGTCTTGTTTTGGTTTTATGGAGGAATTAGGCGGGAGGACTAGTATTTGGTGCCTGTTAACTCGAGAAAAGGGTGAAACTCTTGCATTGTCGATGTCAGGGCTTACCTAAATTATTCTTACCCAGTATAATATACTGAAATGAGATTTTTTGTCTGATTTTATAGAAAGATTAGATGAGAGGATTAGTATTTGACGTCTGTCAACCCGAGAAAAGGATGAAACTCTTGCATTGTCAGTGTCAGGGCTTGATGCATATTATCTTTGCCCAGTATTGTATACTTAAATTGTTTTTTTTTGTGTGGTTTTGGTTTTATGGAGGGATTAACAGGAATAACCCTATGCGCAACGCTAAAAGTTCTAGTCCCAAACCAAGACGACTGCGATCAGCTTGCACTTCTCCTGGGCAGTTGCGAGCCCGCAAAGCCATGGCAGATGACATATCTCTACACAGCCCTTTACGTGACAGGCTTCGGAGCCGCAGGGATACGGCCCTGCGTTTCCTCCTTCGGGGCCGACCAGTTCGACGAGAGGGACCGAAACTACAAACAACATCTCGACAGGTTCTTCAACTTCTTCTACCTCTCGGTCACCGTCGGCGCCATTATCGCCTTCACCGCCATCGTCTACATTCAAATCCAGCACGGCTGGGGCTCCGCGTTCGGCTCCTTGGCCGCCGCCATGGGGCTGTCCAACGTTGTTTTCTTCGTGGGTACGCCGTTGTATCGCCACAGGTTGCCCGGCGGCAGCCCGCTCACGCGCGTCGCTCAGGTCCTCGTCGCCGCGTTTCGGAAGAGGAATGTTCCGTGGGATAAGAGTGAGTTTGTGGGACTTTATGAACTTCCCGGGAAACGCTCCGCCGTCAAAGGTAGCAGCAAGATTCCTCACACCGATGATTTCAGGTAAGGAATTGAATCACACAAATTTTCCACTAAACTATTAATCTTGTCATATTTTGTGCACAAATATGATTTCTTGTCACATTTAGTGCATAATTAAGTGCACTTTCTTTCTACCTTTAATAACAAAATATTAGGTGCAACCAATTCTTGAAAGTTTTTCATGAAAAGTCCTCCTTTAAATTTAAACACACTTTCATTATTAAAAATTCTCTAATAATATTGATGAAAATGTGAAGTTGCTTCCAATTTTTGGGTATAGAATAATGAGAGATAGAGAAGGGTTAAGTTTTATAATTTCTACTTTTTCTTGAATTTTAAGGTTATTTTTCTCTTAATGTGCGCATTTAAACATAAAAGGACGATTTTGCCCTTGAAAAAAAACTCAGGTGCCCGTCTGTGGGGCCCGCAAACTCGTGTGGGGTGGATTATGGTTGGATGAATCCTAACTTGCGGTCTTAACAGGCCGACCCACAAAAATCTACTAGAAATTAGGCATGTAGTGGGCGGTCCGACCCGTTTTAATAGTATTGTGTTTGATTTACAGAAACCAAATGTGACAAAAAAAAGTTTATTTGTGCACCAAATATGTCCAGATTAATAATTGGGATCAAATGTACTATGTAAAAATAATACAGACTAAATGTCAGTCTCTTATGTTTTTTTTTTTATACTAGTGTGAGAATCTGAAATTGGTCAAGTTGTGTAGATTTTTGGACAAAGCAGCATTGCAGCTGAAGGAAGACGGAATCAGTCCAAGTCCATGGCGGCTCTGCACCGTAACCCAAGTGGAAGAAGTGAAAATCCTGATAAAGCTGATCCCAGTTCCGGCGTGCACCATAATGCTAACGCTAATCCTAACGGAGTTTCTAACCCTCTCCGTCCAGCAAGCCTACACTCTCAACACACACATTGGCCGCCTCAAACTTCCGGTGACCTGCATGCCCGTCTTCCCTGGCCTCAGCATCTTCCTCCTCCTCTCTCTCTACTACTCCGTCTTCGTCCCCTTCTCCCGCCGCATCACCGGCCACCCCCACGGCGCCTCCCAGCTCCAGAGGGTCGGCATCGGTTTAGCCGTTTCCATTGCGTCGGTGGCGTGGGCCGGCGTCTTCGAAAGGTACTGTCAACCATACAAGATTGCCAACTCAGTGATTAGTTGGATATATATGGCTGGTTCCAGCAGTGCGGACATAATTTCTAGTGCGGTCATGCGATTATGCACCATTAGTTATGCATTAATGCATTATAAAGTGTTCTGAAATGTGACGTTAGGTGTAGTGCATTTGTGCATTTCATTATGGTGCATTTTTAAATAATGTGCGATGCATTTATGCGCATTTTATTATGGTGCATTTTCAAATAATGTGTGGTGCGTTCATGCATACCTAATGGTGTAATCCGCATGGTCATGGTCACACTAGAAACTATGTCCGCATTTGAACCAATATATATATATATATATATCTAGGGAAATTGACAGTCATAGGGTTTAGGTTGTCAATTAGCTCAATCTAAGAAAATCAATAGGGTGCTCCCAACAAGAGTCGAACTGTAACCTTATGGTTACCAAGTCAATAACAATTCGACTAACTTGACTAGAGTTACACAAAGGATTAGTGAAATTCAGCTAGATATTTTTGTTCTAGTTGCTTCTTTACTACATCTCAACTAAAAGTCCAAACTAATTGTTATATTACACATTTATGTTTTTATATTATATGCTGAACACGCACATTCAATGTGTTAGCCCTTACTTTTGACGGACTCTAAGCAACTCAGGATCATAGTCTCTTTTCATTGAATTATGCTATAACCTTTAATGGTGTACCAAATTAAAATATGTGCTACAATTTAACATAAAAGTCTATATTACATGCTATAATAAAGCAGAGCACATAGTAATAAAGTTGATTCTTCTTCTTCTTCCTTAAGCTCTGAAATCTTCATGATTTTGACAGGTACCGGAGAAACTACGCGATTAAACACGGGTACGAAGCCAGTTTCTTGACGGCAATGCCGGATCTGAGCGCGTACTGGCTGCTGATTCAGTACTGTCTGATAGGGATCGCAGAGGTGTTCTGCATAGTGGGATTGCTGGAGTTTCTATACGAGGAAGCGCCGGACGCGATGAGAAGCATAGGCTCCGCTTACGCCGCCGTGGCCGGCGGTCTGGGCTGCTTTGCGGCCACAATTCTCAACAGCATCGTCAAAGCCGTAACCGGCGGGAAGGAAGAGGAAGGGCGACAATCATGGCTGTCCCAGAATGTAAACACCGGACGATTCGACTACTTGTACTGGCTGTTAACGTTGTTGAGTGTGGTTAATTTCTGCGGCTTTTTGTACGCTGCTCGCCGGTATCAGTACCGGAAGAAGCCCGGAGCTGAGACGGGCTTGCCGGCGGCGAAAACTGAGCTGCCAACTGTAGGAGAGTGAAGCGGAGCTGATGGGTTGAATTCTTTTTGGATTTGTTTGCTTATAAGTTATACCTTTCGATTTAATTTACACCAAATTAAATTAAAAGCATTTTGGATTGGATTCCACAGAAATGGACCTCACATGTAACATGTTGGTGTTCTGCATTAATGTGAACCAGCTACCATTCCTACTCATTATCATACATGTTTATTGGACTAGACTCTCGCCACATGTCTTGATTTATTAGAGGAATATAAAAAGAAAGTAATAAAAATTGTGGTGCACATGTTATTTGAATGAATCAAAGACAGGATAGAAGGGAGTAGAAAATAGAGTAAAATGTTGGAGTACGGGTACTATTACTCTTATTGTATTAGCATTATCACTTAATAATATAGTGTTGAGAAAAACAGAATCAGAACAGAAAAAACCTAACTAAAATAAAAAAGAGTTTATGTGATTCCGTTGAGACTTGAGAGTGGATGTTAGTTTATGAGAATGAATGAGATCTTTTTATTAATCTAATGATACATTTATAAAATTACTCTGGTACTGTAATGGACACCTCTGGCCCATTCAGCGAAACCGGTTTGAGCTTGAACCACGGAGACATATATTGTCGCTTAGTTATGCTTCACTTTATTGTAATCTGCCTCACTCATTACACTCTAGCACTTTTTATCTTTTAGTAATAAGTGAGACATACACAACATATAATATAATATATGCATTATATTGAGGCATATGGGGTTCTAGAAGGTAGATTTTGTGACCAATGAACCACCAAAATCTTATAAACAATTGCATGCCCTAGCCTGTCGATAATTATGAACAATATAAAGACTTTCAAACTAGTATGTGGGATGTTTTGGTTAATTAATCACATATGTTCGCTGGTCCAAATAAAGCTTACCTATCATGCCACTTTGACCGACATTTGAAAGATTTCCTAGTCCAAATTAAAAGATGTGTTTCCTTTCACTTATACACAAGTTTGAAAAATTCTTGGGTCAATTTTAAATCCTTGTGTTATGTTCAGTGCCAAAACACAGTAGCCTTCTCTATTTAGCTTGACTTAGCTTGAAATTAAATGACCTGAGACTTTTCTTTTTGGATTTCCACAAAAAATTCTAGTTGTGAATGGGTATGGACACAGTAATCGTGACAGTTGCAATATGAGAATCACATCTAATATGATTGATTTATTGTGAATACTAGACACTGGTTATCTCACTTAATGGGCCGCTGAATCAGTGATTTATCACCTCTATAAATCTTGTCAGGTTAAGATGTGAGGTACAAGGCGAGAGATTTCACCTTTTGTGAACAATTTTCTTCTCCACTCACTCTCCTAACTCTTCTCCACTCACAATCACTCACCTAATTTATGACACCAAATTTATTCGAATATTGACTCATGAACATCTTGAGTGTAACTAAATCTGTCAAATACAATTACTATTTTGGATTGTCTTCTCTCCTCGTTATCATCAGGTCCATAGTATTCTTATTTATTTCAAATCTAACGTCCTTATTATTGAACTAAACCTTAAAATTTGCACTCCAATATATAGATGCTCTCGTCAAGCTAAGGCATCAAACATTATCTATCAGCCCTCAAATTTGGGATGTTTTTACACGTGTCTGCTAATTTCCTTCTTGTAAATTCATGACTTTATTAAATATGCAGCTTATAGCAAGAATGAATGAACAGTAGATGAACACGTTGTACAACAGTGATATATGGATTATTAGCTAGTCTCATCTTCTCATAGAATGCAGCCTAGCTATGCTACTTAATTATTAATTAGTTTGATAAAGAAATTAACATCCTTTTTGACTGGCTTCAATTCTTCTCTAGGTGTGAATGGTATTAATGTTCAAAGTGTGCCTTTTCATGACTTTGAATCACCAATTTTTTTTGACTAGATGACAATTATACTAGAATGGCCCGAGGACAAAAAGATGAAGAAAATCTCACTAGAATGCTATTCCCGGTCTAGTAGCCCTCTTTTCCCGACTCTCATTCTGGATAGTTTCTAGTAATTCATTTTCCCCACGACATTTGAATCAAGATTCTAACTTTATCACAAAATTTAACTTAAAAATGGAAGTTAAACTATAACTTAAGTACTTTTCTATAATCTCCGATTAAGTAAGTGTGGGATCGTATCAGCTGAAGAAAATCTCACTAGAATGCTATTCCCGGTCTAGTAGCCCTCTTTTCCCGACTCTCATTCTGGATAGTTTCTAGTAATTCATTTTCCCCACGACATTTGAATCAAGATTCTAACTTTATCACAAAATTTAACTTAAAAATGGAAGTTAAACTATAACTTAAGTACTTTTCTATAATCTCCGATTAAGTAAGTGTGGGATCGTATCAGCTGATGATGATATATCTATAGGTTACTCAACCAGCATACATAATTTAACAATTTTCACAGTCCAAGGTTTCATAATACAAAAATTCAAACCAAGTAGAACTATTTTATAGGATAGCTCAATCCAAAAGTTCAGCCTATTGGTGAGATTGAGAACTTCTTGAATTTAACCACTATTCTATAATCTTTTGTAAAATCTTCAGAATATACTTACCGGATCGGACTACGTGTTACGTGTAGGGTTGTGCTGTTGAAATATAGGTTGGAGATGGATGTTGCTTTCACACACGTAAAGAAGCTATATAATCAGCACATGCACGCACACATACTATACGTAAAGGCCAAAAGCTAGTCGCAAAGAAAGATTCTGTCCATGGAATTAAGATTCGTAAGTAGAAAGATCCAAGTTCTTTTCAGTGACTTTAGACTCATATTTTTTTCCCTAATTCAAATGTTGTTTAAGAATTGATTCAATTGAATATCACCCCATATGGAAAATTAAGGTTTTAGTCAATTAGTTATACTTAAATTGTAGACTCAATTTATAAATTATTATTTAATACCATTTTTTCCTTTAATTATGTTGAAAGTGATTGTTTCAATTCATTACTTATACATTTTGTTATTAAAAATTTATTTTGATTTGTCAAATTATTAGAGGATAAATTGATTATTTTGTAAATTTTTTTCAAGTATTAAAAAAATAAGTTTTTCACGTTGATGATTTTAAGTGAATATTTGGTTTATTGTAATGCTGATTAAACGAGAATACCTTAGTCTACAATTTAGGCATAATTAATGGATTAAAACCGTCATATTCCCTGCTCTTTTTTAAAAAAAAAAAAAAAAAAAACTTCACGAAGTCCTTAGTCTCTTTATATATTTTATTTTTCACACTTTGACAAAATATATAATATGAATTTCTATATTACACCCACATATTTTTATAATGTAAGAGCAATTGAGTCTTTATATTAATTATTTTCAATAATTTAATTTTTCACCGATAAATAATATAATCAATATTTTGAGTAACTGTTTTCATAAAATTTAATTGAATTCAATTCATTCTCAATTCTTTTTAATAAACTAAATTAGTTTCATGTTAAATTGTTTATCAAGAACATAATTTTCAAATTTTTTATTGCATTACGAGTTTAATCATGTCACATTGCAATTTTAATCTTTAAATTATAGATAAAAAAAAAAATTTGCTCTCTAATTACTCATTATGAGAATTTCAAAATCAGAACATGATTAAAAGTTCAAAACTATTTATACATGCATTAAAAAATTAAGAACTAAATTTATTATTTAATAATAATAGGAAAGATTCATCTCATATTTTTGTATAGATCAATAATTTATGGACTGAGTCTACAATTTAAGCATAATTATTTGACTAAAATCGTTATTTTTCATACATATATATATATATATATATATATATATATATATATATATATATGGTTTAATCTCATCCATTGATCCAATCCAGATCAAGGGTCCAAAATGAAGATATTTTTTAAAAAAATCGAGGTGACATTATGATAATTTTGTGTGAGTTATTTTTTTTTTTGGATCTTTTAATGCACATTTTTCCATCTTCGAGTGCACATGTTATCTCTTCAAAAGCACACAATTGATCTTAAATGAATCAATCGCTGAGATGTATATACAGGTTTGCGTTTAGGTGAGAATTTGCTTAACGTGGGGTCGTGCCAACAACTACATGAATGCATACATTATATTACATGAATGCGCACTAACTACTCTCACGCATGCCTAATAAGTGATGACGGTGAAGACCTTAGAAGTACTTAGTGTGCATTTATATACTAAATTGTGTGTACTCATACAGTTCTAACAGTCTCACATTAAACATGGTTTTCATTAGAATCCAATTTTATATATATATATATATATATATATATATATATATATATAGAGAGAGAGAGAGAGAGAGAGAGAGAGAGAGAGAGAGAGAGAGAGAGAGAGGGGTGGTGGAAGGTGGGATGAGAGGTGGTGGAAGGTGGGATGCATGCACAGAGATATGATAATATATAGTAAAATAAAATTAAAAAAAGCATAAATAGGTAGTACTGAGATTTGACTAAAAATTTGTCAAAAAGAGCATTTAGTCTCCATATATGTCTCCCCCTCCCCTCACATGGAACCCAATTACTACTACTAATTAAGCTACCTACAAACCTAATCCACGTAAAGCCTTAACCTTCTAATTATCTTAATCCTACCTAATAAATAAACACCCACTTTGATGGGCCAACCTATGTGAAATTTGAGGCGGCATATTATGGTCGGTTTGTTTACCAGATAAATTCTTCAATTTTTTTAAATATATGAAAAACAAATCAAAAATAAGTTTATGCATACATTTGTACATTTTGAAAATAAAAAATGGAGAATGAAAAAATAAAAAAAGTGAAACTGAAGAATTAAAGTAAATATGCATAGTTGTTGATGGAGATATATGAAGTGTATATTGTACAAATAGATTAATCTGACTAGTTATTGAGGATTCCCGACCTCTTAGATCAAGAAATTGACTTTCGGTGTTGATTTTTGGTCACTCAAGCATCACAATATTAGTCATCATTACCTTGAAGGTTACATCATTGTTCAACACCTGTCATGAGCGACCTAAGTTATCCATGGACATTTGCATGCCATGTTAAATTTTTCAGTGAATTTCTGACATGTGTTTCTTGCTTCAACTCTATAAATATTGCACTCTACTGGCTTGAAAATGATATGACTTCTTTAAAACTCTAGTAGACTTCCCAACTTAATTAAGTAGAACCTTCCGAGTGCACTCGTAACTTGAAATTGTACTTCACTTCATTATAATTAATAAAATCATCCTTTTACTTCACTATTTCTCTACTACATACAATAATACTTTGTAGCCCTTAAACTATTTACGCTATCAATCGTATTGTAAAATAATATTTGTCCATATATGCAAATTTTGAACTAGTAACGTGACTTCATCACAATATCATATTTTCATTAAATACATGTAAAATGAACGATTTTATGGCGAACTAATTAAAGTTATGTAAATAAATGTTTAAATTTATTATATGCATTTAATTAATTAATGGTATCTTTAAAATTTGATGATCCATGCACGAAGACTTGGTTTCTTTGTGAAAAGGGGTTGCAAGAACGTGGCATTCAAAGACATGAATTCTTTATCTATTTGCAAGCACATGGCTCTGTATTTTTATTTACTAATTAATCAATCAAATTTAATTAACAAATTATATTTTATATTTATCTGTGTTTTTGGATTCTAGCTTCCTTAATAACGTCAAGAATCCCAATACTACTAAACAAACACCAATTTTTAACCCAAATTGGTCATTTTTGCAGTTGTCGAGTTCTTGATTGTTCCTCTCTGGCATGGTTTATTAGTTTGCAAATAATAAGAATGTATGATGATCACACACACGAAAAAAAATATATTATTAATGTATGATCATCATAATTCACGACCTATTTTGATAAGAATTATCAGAATCAAGCACTTGTTACTGCATCAAAAGTTATAATTAATAGCGAAAGTATAATTTTATTTTCTTATACTTGCGTAACAATAAGAACCAAGTTTCAATTGCATGGTGCTGAATTAGTTTGGCTCACTAAGCAGCCGTCCAATACTTTAATCATTACTTGAACCAAAATTGCTATTTTTGAATTAACCAAACTAAAATATTTCGGTTACATCGATAAATTGATGATTATATGAAATAGTAGTAGTCAAGTTTTAAAATCTTTAAAATCATAAATAAAAATTTAATAGATAATTCAATTATATTTTTAGCACTTTGATAGCAGCCTAAATAATCATTTCCTAAGGCTTGTGACTAGTTACTTGTGATTGCATACTACGTGCTATAACCCTCAGAAAACGACATAATACCCGTATTCACCGTGAAAATACCCTACATCACACTTTAATTCATAATCTCATAACATAATATATACACACATATACATATACACAAGTAAACTCTCTAGGTTAACCAATCAATTATTCGATTAATCCACACTTTTCAAACCAAAACATCGAATTAATCAATAGCCTAGTCAATTTTTTTTTATAAAAATTTTCAAACCGTTAACAAAACTAATATCTCGGTTAAAAGAAGTACAGTTGAATGAACTATATTGGTTCAATTGATTAATTGATTTTTCACCAAAATGTATGCAATCAAAACCCTTAATTTTTAAAAAATTCAAATCATTAACAAAATCAATAATTCAGTAAAAACAAAGATAATCGAATTATATTACTTCAGCTCTCATGTGGAGCTTGAACTTGGAACATTGTGGTTACCAAACATTCAAGTCAATTATTTGACCAATTTGATTAAAATTGCCAACTTGGCCGCTTTTTATATTAACATTTGATTATTAATAAGTCTTTCTAATTATGACTTTTTTGGACAAATCTTTTTTTTTTTTGCTAAATTATTTTATGTATAATAGAATGAGCTAATTATGAGTACTAGGTTAGAGAAAAGAGATCCTTAATAAAGGAGAATATATTGAAGGTGATTAAATCATAGAATTAATCATAATACATTCATGAATGAATATGATGGAAAAGGTTGATGATGTTAACAAATGAAAATGATCAAATTCTTGGCATAAGAACTAATAAGTAGCTCAAAGTAAAGTGTAATGGGGCCAATGATAGCATGCTACTCACACTTCACACACACAAAACTCGATCTCCCATCTCTAGAATGATGATTGAATTTCATTAACAATCATGAGATGAGTCCTCTTCCAAGTATGGTCTTAACCATATTAAATTAGGAGCAACTATGATTATCTTTGTGATTTAAAATATAATCATAAAAATATAATGGTTGTGGACCTTGGTCTTTTGGAGCAGTACATGATTAGTGTATCTGGTCAAGCTAAGTGAAAGGTCGGCAAATTGTATTAATTATTTGCATTAGTTTAGCAAGTAAGGTAGTGAGTTTTGAAATAAATTTATCATAATTTTTTTTATTAATTTTTTAAAGACCTTGTGGTCAAGCAGCAGTGCCGCAATGACTATTCCAAATGAAAAGTCACATGTTCGAATCTTAGTGGGAGCATTGATTTTAAAAAAATACTATATTATAACAGAGATAATAGTATTCAAAAATAAAAATATGCACATTCCGGTCTATCTTTATAATTTTTTTTGTGACGAGGAAAACCACGCACTAGGTACAGATGGCCCCCGCCAAAGCCCATCATTTTGAGAAGGCGGGCTATAATACAGGCCATAAAATTCAAAGTCCGCCCCACCTTTTTGGCAGGGCATGCAGGACGGGTTAGCCCGGCGTGCTAGCCTGCTTTGACGACTCTAATTCAAGATCAAAGATCCAAATTAGTTCTTAGTTCTCATGTGGCTGAGCAAGGGTACGGTTATCATTTGATCCTGAATATATATATATATATATATATATATATATATATATATATATATATATATATATATATATATATATATATATATATATATATATATATAT
>NC_044928.1:26819479-26851766 GCF_003576645.1 Ipomoea triloba | reverse complement strand
ATATATATATATATATATATATATATATATATATATATATATATATATATATATATATATATATATATATATATATATATATATATATATATTCAAATCCCACCACACTATTAGCTAGATTTACCATATTAAATATATTATGCTATAGCAATTGTAAAAAGGTATACTGAATCACGTCCACATGCAACAGAGAAATAATAGTCGAAATTAAATAATAATCTCTATTTGGTGTGAGAAATTTCTCACAATTAAGATTATGTTTTTATAAATATATATATATGGAGGGAAGTGCATGTTATTAATCATGTTCTACATTGATTAGCGGTGGGTTCATGTGATGACAATCTCTTGACTGATAACAAGACACCAATATTAATCATGCCACTACTTTCCACTAATTAATCATTTCTTGATTTTGATTCTTCCTAAAACCTAGTTAACAAAAATCATGTTCCCCCATAACTTTCTTGCAACTTCAAATTAAATGGATTGGCTTAAATTAAGGAAATTTTAAATTAACACAAAGATAATATATATAAAATCCAACATAAAAATAATGAGTTAGTGTTTAGCTGTATTAATGTATCTTAAGTCATTAAGAGGTTTCACGAATTTTAAAGGTAGTTAACAAATTTTGATCAATTCTAATGTGTATTGTACTACATATATATGTATGAAATTGATGCAAATTATATAAAGGAACTAATAAAGACGTGTTTTTTAACTAGAGAAGTTTTTTTATTTTTTCTGAAAAAAAAATTAAAAAACGAGAGAGGTGAAAATGAAAAATACACTTATTTGTACATTATAAAAACATAAAATAAAGAATAAAAAAAATAGAGAATTAAAAATAAACACAAGTCAAACAACTAATAGGTTAAACAAGTCAAAATTGACTAATAGACTAATTATTGTACCAAACCGGGCCTATATGTTTAATCCAATATCCATACATATAAAATTACATGTATCTAGTATTTATATTGTGATAATGACCCTGTTTGATAAATAATCAGCCAATCAGCCAATTTTGGCTTATTTGAGCACTATTAGTTGTTTGGTTAATAAGCTTTTTGTAACTCCAAAATACTAAAATTCAAAAGGCTACTCAAAGCAGCCTTTTCAATTAGCTTTTTTAGAAAAGAAATTATACCAAACAGCTATTAGCTAACAGCTAATCTATCAAACAACTTTCTACACTCAGCTAATGTTATCAACAAATCATACCTTTTAATCCAAACAACCAACCCAATCAGCCAACGGCCATTTACCACACATGGCCAATATATATTTGGAAGCATATAATTAATTATATAAAATCTGATACGTGGGAGACATGCATGCGGTGCAAAGCAACAAAAACGACCCCTAATGGTATAGGGTAACATGAAAGTAGTATAGGAAAATGAATGAATCCATTTGAGCAGTTATAGAGAAGAAAAGTGAAAAGCTATCATCACCTGAATACTCTCCTTAAATATAATCCCATACTTGTACTACTACGCTCAACATAATCTCATTATGATCTTTGTTAAGATTTTTTTCCCCTTTTTTATTTATTGTTTTTTTATGGGGGTGGGGGTGGGTTTTTTTTATTAAATTATTTTAATCAAGAAAAATTAATATTAAATAGTTAAATAAAAGACTTCACCGAAACTGCTAAAGTGCTAATTAAGTACTCCGTAGCTGTTAGTGATCGATTCTTGATCTAATGATAAGTTAGGATAATATTACTATAAAAAATAATAATAATAGAAATTAAAGACGAATTATCTCAAAAGAGTGTCTGTTGAGTGGATTGAGTGGGAGACTCCATCTCTCAGTGTCAAGGATGCGTTGTCAGTTGAATCAAATATTTTGCCCAGAGTGAGAATTATCTCGGAAGGGTGTCTGTTGTAAGGCACCAGGTCTGGTCCCCCTTTGATCCAAAAAATAATAATAATAAATATATAGACGAATTTGCAACAAAAGAATACTTCACTAAACTCTTACGGGTGAAACTCACAACAATCACAATTACTCTTTTCTAGTTTGAGTTTCATCAATTTAAGAGACTTTTACAATATCAAAAAGAGTACAGATCGAGATGAAATGACAATTTTATAAATAACTATTATTTTAGTTACAAAAGTGTCACCCCCCGGTCTTTCTATTTATATTGGTAGATATAATATTTTGTTTATTAGTATTATAATTTTTTTTTATAACTGTATTTTGTACCCATCATAACAATAAAATAAAATAATAAAAAGTGGTACTATCTCTGAGAGACAATAATGGGGGACATGGTGTGTAGAAGAAAAAAATATATATAATGTAAAGAAATTATTAAAGGCAAAAAAAAAAATTAAAAAAGGGGGCATGATATATGATGCATATATAAACACTAAGGCACATGATTCTAATGATTAAACATGCTATATATGATATGATGATCAAATGAGAGTTGCAGCAAAAATTCAAGATTGGTTGGACCCTCCGATCTGACAAATAAAATCAAAGTCTTCGCGTTATAAGTATACCAATACCACAATAATATGTTGTAGTCCAATTCTTTTAATTTATAACTCAAATAGCCTTGGACCTATATATAGTTTTTATTTAATTGTTCAATTTACATTATAGTCATCAATACGTATGTGTTTTGATTAATGAAAGAATTTACTATTATTCAAAAGTGCGCTATGGATGAAGCTTGCTTTATGATCTTTGTCGATAAAAAAATCACAAAAAAGTAAACCAACTTAAGTTTACCGGTGCGCTTTGGGTGAAGTATGCCTTGTAATCTTAGTCGGCAAAGAAGGACCACAAGAAAGTAAACTAGTAAATCAGCATAGGTTTTCTATAATTGAACATCTCAAATCTACAATATATAATACTTAAGATGAGTTGAACTTAAAACTTTATGATTATCAAATTAATTATCTGACCAATTTGAATAGAACACATGCAAATGCTATCAATATACGATGGGGACTATTGCATGTCCTCTAAGTAAAATAAATAAACTATCAATATTGTGAGCAAATAAAAATTTGAATAGGGCTGTAAATGAGTCGAGCCGAGCTCAAAGTTAGATTGGCTCGAGCTCTAGCTTAATAAGTAATAGGTGAGCTCGAGCTCGAAGTTGACCAAGCTCGAGTCGAGCTTTGACTGAGCGGCTCACGAATTGCTCAACCCGTACATACATACATACATACATACATACATATATATATATATGGCTCAGCTAGCGAGCGGCTTGACGAGCCACGAGCCTAAAATATTTGCGTTAGAGTTCGACTCGATTGCGAAACGAGCCAGCTCGAATTCGACTCGAGCTCGAGCCCCACTTTGATCATTTACATCTCTAGTTCTGAGCATAGATATCTTTTTAAAAAAATCATTATTATTATTTTATGGGTACATAATCTGTGCTTTATGGTATTGAGAATTAAGAAAGGAATAGGTGGGACAAGTTCAATGACTCACATACGCCAATACACTTACTAGCTTAGTGTAGAATCCTAAGGCCAAAAATCTCATCACCTCTCCTCTATATATAATCTCCAGCCTGCAATGCTCTCTCACCATTCACATCTCAGACACAAATATAAATTGCACAATAATCCCTCTTCTTCCCTTCACAAAAATCTAACTTTTCCTCTGTCAAACACTGACATATATCCCATCAATCTCTTTTGTTTTATGCATGTTTATCCATTCTATATATAATAAATATATACAGTAAAAATTACTGAAATTTCTGAAGAATTGGAAGCTTCATGGATATGACGACGAACAAGAGCAAGTCTTCTTCTTCTTCTTCTGGAAAGAGCAGAAAGAGCGCAAGCGGGCAGCAGGCGGAGCCGAGCGGATGCAGATATCTTGGCGTGAGGCGGCGGCCGTGGGGGCGGTACGCGGCGGAGATAAGGGACCCTAACACCAAAGAACGCCACTGGCTCGGCACGTTCGATACGGCTGAGGAGGCGGCGTTGGCCTACGATCGAGCCGCGCGATCCATGCGGGGGAAATCGAGAGCGAGGACTAATTTTGTCTACTCTGACATGCCTCCCGGCTCTTCCGTTACCTCTATTATCTCTCCCGATGAGCCGCAATATGCGGTGTATAATAACGACTTCCCGCATTTTCCGGGAGGTTTGTTTTCGGCTCCCGCGCAAAACGTGGAGCAGCATTATCAGTCCGGTAATGGAAACCACACTGGCGCCGATCAATTCCTGCTCTTCGGCGCCGATCAGAGCGGCGGCGGCGCCGATCTGCTGGATATCGGCGGTATAAACGGCGGCTGTGAGTTCTTTCAGGATTACTATTGTAACGGTAACGATAACGGCGTGGATGAGAGCAATAATGCCGCCGCCATGGCGATGGCGGCGGAGCTGCCTCCTCTGCCGCCGGATATCACCACCAGCTGCAGCGGCGGCTACTTCGGAAGCGGCTTCGGCGGCGAAGCTACAAGCAGCGGTGACAATGCAGCATACACCACCGTTATGGACGGCGCAGTTTCGGCCTCCGCCGGATGGGATTATTACGGATACGGCGGCGGCGGCTCAACGGAGATGGCGATGCAACCGCAAGCTCCCGCCGAGCTACAGATGAACTACGGTTCATCGGAATCCGATGGTATAAACATGTTCACGACCAATTCCTATAGTTTCTCAACATCGAACAACTATGGCGGCTATTGGCTCTAATCTGGTGCGATCGATCGAGTAATTATATATATATATTTTTCATCGGATCGTTTTCTTCTTCTTCTCCGTTTCGTTTCTCCGATCATTCCCGGCCGGCCGGCAACGTACGGTTTCTTGGATTGTTTAATAGGCTGGGGAGTTTGTCTATTTGATCGTTCGTTTTTAATGTAATTTGCATTTGCTGATGATGAGTGCTCATCGAACCTCAAAGGATGGTTCATATTTTCACACTTTAATTTGTATCTATCAAAATTATATGTATTAATATTATTTGAATTTTGAATGAAGGAATTCAGCATATAGATATATAGTAACAATTGTCTTTTTATATTGGAATGTTCACTACCAATAACCTCTTTGTGATTCAGTAGCACGGAGTGACTCTCCCAAATAGAAAGTTTATATTGCATTGTAACAGTCAGGTACTAAAAATAAATAAATATTGGAATGTTCCCTAAACATAGTTTTGTTTTAATGAATTCAACAATGATTATTGTTCTTTTACTATTAATGGAATGTTTGTAATTGGTCTAATCAAATTGGTTTAATTCAACATATATTATTAGCTGATTCGGTGGAGCATTGAAGACTTGAAAGCCCAACAAATCAGTACAAGAAACCTAACAAGTGTGAATTGTAGTTATAGCATTCACATTGAAACTGTCTATCACATGGAAGGTAAGACTTTTCTCACACCCCGACTCGATAGAGCATTTGAAAAAATGTATATTATGATAACTCAGTTAAATACATAGGCTAGACTTTTCCTGGTCTACACAGAGACTAAACTTAGGCTAAACTTTTACTTACTACGCACAAAGTCACCTATGTGATCAACTGAGCTGTCCATGCGAGCATCTTAACTCATGACGATAATGATTTTGTTTAATAGACTCTTAATATCTCAAAAGGCATTACTATAACTAGTAATTCTTCATATTAAACATGAACTCAACTCTTAACAATGGTATTACTATAAATAATAATTCTTCATATTAAAAATTGTCCCTTTTATTGATCAAGATGACATTTTTTAAGAGTAGAGAAGTATTAAAAACATCTATTGAATAAGAATTTAAAATAACATATTTATACTCCGTACATTCATTAATTAATACTTCCAATTACAATTATTTTTTTTATAAAAAATACAGAAGAAAAAATTGTAAACACTCATGATTCTTTACAAAACAGTCTATGTCCTATACTTTCACAATGTTTTTGAGCCAAAAGAATCAATACCCCGCCATCGGGGTTCGATTCTTTGTAACCACCCATTTAAAATGGTAATAGATCAGAGATGTCATCATACTACATGGTAGTTGATAAAAAATACAAATTTATTTTACTGTACTCCCTCTTTATATTTTTAAAAGGAAACAATTTTGCTCTGTACCGTGAATAGAGCATAATTTTTATACTAAAAGTTCACAAATTTAATTCTTGTTAATACTTTCTCGGTCAAACATGTCGCACATTTTTCTCTGCTAGACATCATTATATGTGCATTGCTAATCAGATGATTGATGCGTACTCACATATTCAACCAATGTGACTATGTGAGGCACTTACATCTAAAGTATACCATATTCTTTTTTTTAATAGAAGAAAGATGTGTCCTAGTTCTCTCACGTAGGATAAAGCTACACAAAATGTACAAAATGTATAATACTAGACTTTATGTGATTTGTCTTATATTAGGGAGTAGTAGTTGAAAATTCTTCATCAGTATAAAATGGGCTTTGTCTCTTATGTTACCTCTTACGATGCATGAATGTTTTTAGCGACAAATGTTTTTATATTTCAGATACATTTTACATTAAAAGCTCACCGAAAACTTTCTAGAAATGCGGTGTGGAATAATTTTAGTAATGTAGGTATACTTTCTATTTTAGACTTTAGAGGAATAATCGAAAGAAAGGAAAAAAATTGATTTTGAATAAAAATAAATGTGAGTTTTTATTTTGGCCATTGTGTCCGAGAAACATGTTCTATCCACCTGACATTATTTAAATTTTTACATTTTAATAACCGAAATAAATAGTAATGTCCAAGAAACATGCTCTATCCACTTCATATTTTTTAAAATTTCACATTTCAACAACAACAACAACAATAATAAGACAACCATTGTAAATTGGTAGTGCCAGTTATTATTGGTTCAATCCTATATGCGACCAATAACCGTTTAGTTTATAGCACCGGCCATTTGACCGCGCACTCAAGATTTCTAACAAAAGCGCTACAAATTTTATGAAAGCACATTGTAAGCATAATGTTGGGTTACTTGTCGTTATACTACGCATCCTTATTTATTTGATAATTGAGTATTATATTAAGGACTAAGATTGTTTAATTCATGAGTAATCAATGAAAATAAATAATTTTTAAAAAAATTAATATTATATAGTTATTATATTTAAGAAAATTATTTTCTTTTTTTTTTACTCAATCAGTGACAAACAATCCTATCAATCGTTAACATTTTCCTTTTTTTTTTAAGAATAATTACTAGTTAATTCATCCATGATGTGATGCACTTAATGAGGAACTATGGTTTCTATTGTAAAATGAAACACTAGCATATATGTTCATGCAAAACATACCCTTACCTTCTCTCTTCTAGTCTCTCGCTCCCACCTCACAAAAACCCATCCAAAAAAAAAAAAAAACTATTGTAGTTGCTCTAATATAAGGCCTAAAGAGGTCAAAATGTAATTAGCCCAAAGTAAATTTATCAATACTCTTTGAAGAGTTGCTTCCTAATGAAATTTGCAGTTAACACAAAATGAATGGTCTAAAGAAAATCAGAATTTGAAGTTAAATCAATAGTGACTAGCAACTAGCTCATCTCCAACTCTTCCACCCACTTGTTTTATCAAGATCTTCCTATTGGACTAGGCAATTTATATCATAGACCAAGGTACACGGACCGTGGATCAAAACGAAAAGATGCAAAATTCATACTCGTAAGATACATAATTTCACAATACATGACACATACACATGTTATATATTACTTATTTTTTGAATATGATTTAAATACGTAATTTGTGTTCATAGACACAGAATTTCACAACACAGACACATAAATTCATAACTTTTTGACACAATTACTAATTTGTTTTAAGTATAAAATTCATACTCTTAAAGTACAAAATTTCATAACACAAAATACAAAAACTCACAAGGATTGATTAGACTGATTTTGGGCCTTTTTATATTGGACCCAAGTTGGATACACTTACCCAACAACAATACATACAAGTACGGTGTGAGTGGTTTTATGAATAGTATTATTGGGGTAAAATTTTTCAAACTTCTGTTCTTATGAAATCACTAGATTTTAAAAATTTAGGTAAAAAAATTATAACAAGATATGCGGATTATTTATTTATTTATTTTGCTATGCTGCATTACCCTCCTAATTTATTGAAAATATTTTCTTCCCATCAACTAATGGGAAGAGCACAAAGAAGCTACTTTAAAAACATTGAATTCCATCATGTTTCCACCAATATAATCAACAACATAATCAAGTAAATTCGCTTATCCTTAAAGAGAGAAATAAAGAGAGAAATAATTGTAATCAGCATTAGTAAAGCTGTTACACACACAAACTAACTGGTGTGTATGCAATCACAACTCTTTGAGTGACCAGAAAAATCAGCAATCACTCCGAGAGTGTGCAAAGTAAACCCACCTTGTGACCCTGCTAGGCAAAAGGCCACAAAGAGACAAACCAACCTAGATTGCCCATAACTAACCAACTTAAATAAGAAAACTCAAAAATCAATAGGTCGCTCCCACTAGGAATTGAACTTGTAACCTTGGGGTTACCAAGTCAACAGCGACTTAACTTGGCTAGGTTGCCCCAAAGATGCTCACAACTCTTGACAGAACAACAAGCATCCTCCAAGCTAAGAATGAGCTCGAATGGGAAGAAAGTCATCAGCTTTGACTTGGAAACAATTTTTTTAAAGGCATAAATGAGGATAACAAGTGTTCGCATTCATAATCCAAGCAGTGGTCATGTTCATGCATCTCCACCAGTTTAAAGTTACATATGATAATGGCAATTATTTCATTACAGAACAATGTTGGTGGATTTAGAGTACCTCTTTCCACAGATAATGTGGCAATGACAAAAATATATCCCGAAGATATCCTGCAACAAAGTGAAAGTGGTAAGTGATATACAATGACATATGGGTACAAATATGATAAAAGAAGACAGCATCAAAGACCAATTAAAAGCAGAGGATGGTAGCTACAAACAATACTCTCTAAAAAGCTGATGGGTGTTGCAAACTGCCAGAGTTTAGACATATAAACCCATGATGTTGGTTTAGCTTGTAATAAGAAAACACTCTGAAAAGAACAGGATTCATAGTCTAGTTGAAACTAAAGAAACTATAATGAGTAAATATCTTCATTAATTTTTCAATTGCCTCAGTAGCGTTCCATTTCTTTAATTCCTTTCTGGTGTGTGCATCTGTTAACAAACTTCCTAGTCACAATCTGTCTGAATATTTTTGGCACTTGTTTTCAAAAGGTAGTCATGCTTTACTGCTATAGACAAAATTGTAAACATTTGGGGGATAGTTAAATAATCCCACCTAGAAGATGGCTCATGGGTTTATTGGTTTAATATTGCATACCTTCCCATCCCCTGGTATAAGTGGATTTCTAATCTTAATATGATGTATATGTTGAAGTCATTGCTTTTTCCTATGCATTCAAACACTCAAAATCTTTATTATTAAAAAAAACAAAAAAAAAAAAAAGAACTTATAAGAAAGCAAGTACTTCGTAAAACTTTTATATTAATAAAAATAGCAAGATTTACTTAATTCTAAGGATCAAATGATGGAAGAACTGCTCTAAAAGTCATTTAAAAGAGACAAAACACTTTTTCAAACCCATAGGAATTAGAACAAAAATAAACCACTAACCAAGAGAAACCAATGATGCACATTACCAGAACCAAAAGGCAACCCCCACCAAGTCCACTACTCATTCATCACAACAACTCAGTATATCCGCATGAAACCATTACACTCTGACTTCAATGAGCAAAAACAGTGTCATTTCGTCTGGGTGGTCTGTCAGGAATAGTTCCTGGCTTGAACTTTGAAGCCTCATGTCTAGCAAGTTCAGGAGGCACAGGACTGTTGCTTTGAATGAGCATTTGCTTAAGATCATAGAAGACTTCTGAGTCCTGAAGAGTCAAGAATGTTGTTGCTACACCAGTCTTCCCAGCACGCCCAGTTCGCCCAATACGATGGGTGTATGCTTCAATATTATTGGGCATATCATAATTAATTACATGGGCCACATCAGGTATATCAATACCACGTCCTGCAACATCTGTTGCAACCAACACATTATACCTCTTTGTCCGAAATCCTTCAAGGCTGATTTCCCTCTGTTCCTGTGACTTCCCACCGTGCAATGTTGTCACTCTATAGCCTGCCTTATCCAAGTTCTTAGAAACAGTATCAGCCTGTTTCTTAGTGTTGATAAACACAATAGCTGTCTTGTCGCCAAGCTCATCCAGTAATTTCTGCAACCTAAAGGTTTTCTCTGATTCCTTGACCATCATAACATGCTGGGTAATAAGGTCAGTAGCCTTGCCAGCAGTACCAATGGTAACAACAACAGGGTTCCTCAGGTACTTTCTTGCCAACCGTTCCACAGCAGGTGGCATAGTTGCACTAAACATATATGTCGTTCTATATATCTTCTTCTCATCGAGTTCTTCATCCTCATTCTCTGGTTTCAAGTTGCTAGAAGGCATGGCCTCAAGTACACCAACAACTTGTGGTTCAAAACCCATATCAATCATACGATCTGCCTCATCAAGAACAACATAATTACACTGGTTGAGAACACAATATCGTCTCTCTAGGCAATCAAGAAGACGACCAGGGGTTGCAATGACAACCTCACAGCCCTGTCTAATCCTAAAACCTTGCTCTTCAATAGACTGCCCACCAACAATAGAAACAACCTTAATACCCAAATAATGTGCAAATTTAACAGTCTCATCCTCTATCTGTTGAGCTAGTTCTCGTGTGGGGGCCATAACAACAGCATATGGCCCCTCTGCCTCATTCTCTTCACTCATAGGAGGAAGCCTAGATATATAAGTCAACATAGGAAGAACAAATGCAGCAGTTTTACCTGAACCAGTCTCAGCAACACCAATCACATCCCGTTGCTGAAGTCCAAGGGGAATTGCAGCCATTTGAATGGGAGAGGGGGTCTTGTAGCCAGCCCTCTCAACAGCCTTAAGCAGCTCTGGAGTTAGCTTGCTTTCTGTCCAGCTCCTCATTGGGCGAGGAATCCTGGAACCTTTGTAGGAGATATTGAAATCCTCCCTGAAGATTCTCCAATCTCTCTCTGTCATTTCCTCAAGCTTCTTCTCAGACCAATGGCGATCCACTCTCATATCAAAAGTATCATACATATCAGCAGCCTGCTCTTTCTTCCTCAGCGCAGCTGCTTCACCTGGAGTCTCCTCAATACCATCCTTCTTGCGGATCTCTTCGCGGAGCTCCCTCTCATTCTTTGCAGCCAGCTTTTTCTGCTCCCTCCGGTCCATCCCAGCTCGAAAACCACGGCCAAACAGCAGTCTAGCCTCATGAGGGTTTTGGTAGAGTGAGTTCATGTCACGGGAGGTATCCTCAGTGTTCTCCCAATCGAATGAAAAGCGGAACTTCTCGCTAGGCTTAATGACTCGTTTCTTAGGTTTCTTAGACCCCAGATACTGCTCCTTGATGGAATCGAGCTCCTTCTCCCGCTCTCGCTCAGCGAGTTTCTCCACTCGAGCACGCTCCCGTTCTTTGGCCTCATCCTCGCGTTCCCTTTCGCGCTTCCTGCGCTCTGACTCGCGGTCCCGGTCACGCTCCCTGTCTCTTTCACGCTCTCTATCCCTCTCCCGATCCCGCTCCCGCTCCCGCTCCCTATCCTTATCGCGGGAGGAGCGGTGGTGATCCCTATCGCGGTCGCGGTCGCGGTCGCGATCGTGATCGGAAGAGGGCTTATTGTTATCTTTAGCCGAAGAAGCAGCAGCGTCGCTAGAAGGGAGTCTGGCTTGTTGCAGAATAAGCTCGGCGCGGCGCTTTTGCTCAGCAATTTCTTCCTGGCGGCGCTGAAGAGCTAACTGCTCTCTCTGCGCTTTGGTGAGGAACACAGGCTTCTTCGCACCGTCCACTTTACTTCCTTGCTCATCCAATGGCCGACTCATATCGTCTCTCTCTGGAAACGATAACGAGGGTTTCGATCTGCGGCTTCGAAAATTCTGCTTCAGCAAACAGAACTGAATGAAGTTGATGATAGTGCGAAGGGATTTCCAATTTTAGGTTTCCAAATTCCGACGACGATAGAATGGATCGCTTGGATAACAGTAGGAGGGGAAACAATGAACACGAAATAAGCCCTAGAATTCCCTCCCCTATTGGAAAGAAGATACTGATTGTCAAACCCGGACCCGGTTTATGTTCTATTTTCGGGTTCGGTTTGTTCATTTCTTCCACAGTTCCACTTGGTTTGCTTCTAGAATGCGCTTAATTGTGCATAAAAAATAAAATAAAATATAATATATATATATATATATATATAAAAGAATGCGCTTAATTGCTCAAAGGCTAACTTGGGCGAGTAAGCCACTCACTAATAAGAGCATCTACTCACTAATTGAGTCAACAATTAGCCATAAGGTTTCTTACACAAATGTAAAAGAAAAATTTAAAAATTTTATTGAATAAAAGTCTTATCAAAATTACTATGAATGTGCCCTATTTATAGGTGTAGGGAACATTATTGTAACCCAAAATACAATGGAAAAAAGAGTCCTTAGAAAGGAATTTAAGGAATAATTTCTAAATACAAATTAATTAATATTTTATCTTTCATGCCAAGCAATTTAAAATAATGATGAGCAACAAAAATAATAGAACTGACTTTGGCCTAATTTAATCCCAAAATCAGCACTTAAACAATTATAAAAAGCCTTAAGTTCTTCTTCATCTTTTGCAATTGGGCTTGACTTGAATTTCCACCATCTTTGAATATAACCAATGAAGAGTTGTCTTAATTGTTTGGACTTGGGCCTTGTGATTGGCACAATTGATAAACTTAATGGATCTTTAGAGATTTCTTGGTAATTTTTTGAATAGTATTTGTCTACTTGGAGAAAAGAGAGGGTAGGAGAGAGAGAGGAGAGTTGTTTCTGGTAATTGAGGTTATTAGAATAGTATTTGTTTTTTTTTTTTTGCGGAAATCGAAGAAAAATTAGTGATGTGTGCGTTTCGCGCACAGCAGGCGCTTGATAGCTCTGATTTTTAATTTTTTTCCTTTAAATCAGTTCTGTTTTTTTTTTCATCACCTCCCATTTTTTCTTTCAATCACACTTACAAAAACCCATCAAAAAACATTAATAAACTCCATTGATAAGGATGCTCTAATAACATCAATTACATTTGTATGTTTTTTGGGGTTTTTACCAACTAAAAAATTGATGAGTTTAATTTTCAACAAATGGGAGACATGGTTTTGGGAAGTTTTTTTCCTATAAGAATAATTTTTTTTTGCAGTGAAAAAAAAAAAGGAAAAAGAAGAAGAAGAAGCATATGCACGGCCACTCATTTGGACAATTCAGAGTGGCGCCCACTCTGAATTCGGGGCCAATTAGCCGTTGCTAGTAACGACCAAATTTTCGGTTGTTACCAATGACCAAATTAAATAAATAATAATAATAAAATAATTGTGCCAAAAAATGATAATAATATAATTATATATTTTTTTTACCTATAATACCATCTATCGCTACAATTTTTTCACTTTTCATCTTGCTCTCAATTCATTCATATCATTCTCTCAATTTCTACATCTCAAAACAACTTCTTTTGCATATCAAAATGGAAAGAGACAATTCAAGTCATCAAAATTCCCAACTCAATGGGCTAAGATGTGTGGACCACGATCCACGCAATAATAATTACATACATAAGGTGCCGCAATGGACACATCATACGAGACATGCAAGCACAAAAATTTTATAATTTATGATTGCCTAGACGTAACGCTTAGAATTCCCTATATAGTTGCAATATAAGTAAGAGTTCAATTCCTTGCATAAAACTCATAATATATAACCTGTAATTCTTGTATCATTACTCTCTTATTCTCATAACATTTAATTATGCTCAACCCAAAAAAAAAAAAAAACACTTAATAACATATTAACATTAGTGGACCAAGGATGTAATTCCCATATTATTTATTCTCGTACTAAAACTGTACTTCAAAGTTGACTAAATTTGCCAACTTCTATAAGAAAAGAAAAAAAAAGGATCATAATTTCATTAGAAGAATAATTAAACACCACAAAGTACATGAACCTAATGATATAAATGTAGTCACTTTTTTTTAATTCGAGTTAGCAAATAGCAACCAACAAGATTGTTTGAAAAAATGGTTTAATTTTTTTTTCTCACAAATTTATTCACCTTACATGCATTTATTATTTTTATTCTCTATATTTTGTTTTCAAATTTAAAATACATTTATGAGCATCTATTTTTGTCTTTCTCCATTTTTTCTTTTCTTCAAAAATAAAATTCTCCAATTATCAAACATACTATTTATATTTATTGGATTGCTTATAAAAATTTCAACCCACTAAAAATAGGAAAAAAAAAAAAGAGTTCACACACAATAATCAAATATTTTTAAAAAGTCAGCACTGTGGATATTATGAGTGCGATCTATGGGTACACATTTACTACTTCGTTAAAATTTTATTTTTGAAGAGAAATGAAAATTGAGAGAGAGAGGAAACAAACATTTTTTTTCTCATATATTGAAAAACATGAAACAACAAAATGAGAAATTGAAAAAAAAAAAAAAAAAAAAAAAAAAGAATTAAGTAAATGCAACCAAACATTACTCAAATGGTTTTATACTTAGCTTGCACCAATTTTCCATTAGACAGGAGAAAGTCAAACATTATTATTATTATTATAATAATTAACAATAAAAGTAGTAATAATGATCATCCTAAACAATGTATGGAGGTGCATATATAAAATGTTTGTCCAATCCTAGGATGTTCCGTCGAGTGTGGGAATTCTGTGTTTGCCTTTTTCTTTTTAATTAATGATTTAATTATCCCTAATAATTGGGTTCCTGATTAACTAATGTTTTATTGGTAATAATTAATTAAATTATTTATGGGAGCTTAAGTCGGATTTAAGTTACTATTATGCGCCTTTTTGTGCCTTCAATAGCCATTTTGGGATTTTACTTCAAAGTTTTGGTAACATTTATTAATCTAGGGGAAAATTCTCGATTTTATCAATCGAATATTTATATTTATTTATTTAATTGTATGTTAACTGCTTTATTGGACGAGCACAAATTAAAACATCACATGAGCTTGCTACTAGAACTTAGAATATGCTAGCAAAACTTGTGAATGAATTAAAGTTTATATGAAATAACAAATATTTGTATCTAAATAAAAATCTTGAAAATGAAAAAGAAAGTTTAAAATAGACATATAGTGTTTGGTTGTGGTGTCATTCATTTTATACAATTAAAAAGATAAAGGAAATTTTGAATTCAACAAAATTTTAATTTAAAAGAGTCAATTCATTAATTGAGCTTGTTTCTTCAAAATACAAAATAAAAAATTGTACATCAACTATTGAATTGATGCACAAAATGATCTCTTGATTATTGAAATTTCAAATTTGCACTTGAATTTAACAATTTTTGTAACAAATGGTCAACTTTGATACAAAATTAATAATAAAAGGACCCAAACAAATTATTTTTAAAGTTAATACTAAAGCTAGGTAAATATAAATAGTTGAGGGATAAAATTGAGAATTTTCCTTTTAAGAGCATACAATAAAATGTAAAAAGAATTAAAATTTTGGATCTAAATGCATACTAAGGACCTAATCCAATTTAAAGGCTAGATTGCAAATTAAACTTGTAGAATTCAAGGATATTGTCAGAGTGTGAGGATAATCTAAATTCTTAAAGACTCATAACTATGTGAAAATGATTTAATAAATTTGAATTTTGTTAGTCAAGATGAATAAAATTAGCCATGATCACATATCTATCCTCAAATAGGATGGGAAAAAAAAAAAAAAAAAAGGTCAAAACACAAATATAATTTTTTTGTCACTTTCACTAACTTATGCTAACTTAAATATATAGCATACCAAGTATACATATAACGTAACACAAGTAATAACGACAAATTAATACAACACATACTTGTGAATTAGTCCAACAATATGCCAAAAAAATTCAAGTTTGTAACAACAATATAATATTTAATACAGAAAAGAAAGAGAAAAAAAACATAGAGAGTAGGTCCATAAAATAGGCTTAAACAAACGATAATAGATCGAGAGATCTTTAAAATATTTCAGGAAAAAGAATCTCAATGATACTTTTTAGCCTGGATTTATTTTCGCTATTTCAAGGAATTAGTGTTGCGTTTGGTTGGAAATTTGTGTATCCCTACTATCATTTTTGATATTCATTACCATGTTTATTTGTCTATTTTTATTATCATACTATTACATATTTAGTTATTAAAGATTGCATATTTAAATGTTCAAATTTGCATAGTACGTGAAGATGATGATAATTACGAAAATGTCACTGTAATTTTTTTTAAGTTGATCAGATTCGTCAAATTTTTACAGATGTGAAGTTGAGATTGGTTCTTATTTCTCTCGTAGAACCTATGGACAAATCCAAACCATTGATCTAGTAGATCTAACGGTTAAAAATAAACAAAACTTTGTAATATTTATGAAAATGACCCTGCTCATTTTTTACTTGATTTTTCATCCCTCAGATCTTGAGATCAATGGGTTGGATTTGTCTGCAAGTTCTCACATGAGAAGTGGTTCTTATATGATTAGGATTATATATATATGTGTGTGTGTGTGTGTTCCCGTGCGGTTGGCCTTCTCTGGTGCGATTGCTTAGGTGCGTAGTTTTCCTTCTTAAGGTGCGTGGTTTGTGTGCTTAAGGTGTGTCAGTGTTGAAACTTAAGGTGCGTTAACCTAAAATTTTATGTGCGTGATTTTCCTTCTTAAGGTGCGTCAGTGTTGAAACTTGAGGTGCGCCATTTAAAAACTTTAGGTATGTGGTTTGTGTTCTTAATGTGTTTTATTTGTGTGCTTAATGTGCGTGGTTTGTGTACTAAGGTGCATCATTTAAAAACTTTAGGTGCGTGATTTATATTTTTAAAGGTGCTTTGTTTGTGTGCTTAAGGTGCATATTTTTTTTACTTAAAATGTGTCATTTTAATGCTTAAGGTACGTAACTGCACAATCACACGAGAAGCTACACTCGCACCTGAACCTTTCCATATATATATATATATATATATATATATATATATATATATATATATATATTGGAATCTTAAATTATGAATGATCTTAAATTAATGTATCATTCATAGTATTTGTCATTCACTTCCTTAAATTAATGGATCATTCATAGTATTTGTCATTCACTTCACGGCATCGTTGGAATAACATTTGACAAATCGATGTTCCCTTTCTATTATTGCTCATCTTCCGTACGTAATCCAACGTTATTTGGTTTACTTTTTTGTAATTATTGTTGTAATAAAATCTTAATTAATAAAATAATTACAACAACTATGTAGAGTATTAGTTAATAGTTTTTTTTCCCGTATCCCACGAAGCTTCGCGGTATAGCAGGTGCCGGTAGCAATTGAAAGAAATTAAAAAGTCAACAATGTTTTTGAAGGCAAAAAGTCAACAATGTTAAATAGCAAAAAGCCAAAAACACCTAGTAAATACCCCATTGATATGGATTATGGATATATGGAGCATACACAACTACTCCCGAACTTATACCGACGTCGATAGTGTTTGTCTCGAACTCTCAAGTTAGGACTAACTTTATTAAGCGAGAAAAAAACTACTTAAGTGTTTTTTCAATCATCTCATCAACTTTAGTCGTCTCAATACAAACATGTGACACGATCACTTTGACTACCCTATGACGAAGTGTTGTATATCTAATACTCTTCGTTAGATACATTTGAATACACACATTCATAATTGTGAAAAGAAACATTATCAACAAGTGATACTATATTTATCTCCTTTCTTTTTTTCCCCTTAAATGTTGATTTTTACGGTATTTGATGTGATACACCTTAACTGGCTTAAAAAAATCTACAATTTTTGCTTCGCAAAAACTTAGAATAAGTGAAAAAGTACAGTACACTATTAGAATATTCTTAAGCATAGTTGACTTGGAAAAGAGTTGGCCTATAGTACGAAAAGAAAGTGACGAACAACAAACGCAATGTGGGGAAAGTGACAATTAATAAACAAAATATTAATACATACAAAATTTTATATTATTTCAAAATACTAAAATATAAAAAACTTTAAAGTAAATGATAAATCAAATATAGCAATAAATATACACAAAAACAAAGCAAAAACTTGTGTAACTCTGGGACGTGTCTGATGAAGATGAAAATTTAATACTTATATTGAAAAATGTAATACTAAGTAGGAATAAAATATGTATTAATTATTACTTTTATGATGATAAAGTGTGATATTTTTAGAGAAAAACATAATATTTTTAGTTATTTATTTAAAAGTATTATATTTTCTCTTATAGTAACAAACACTATATTTTTTATTAGTATTATATTTTTTAATATAAATATTACATTTTGATATTGACCTAACACATCTTATGATAAAGATCCATGAAACGGTATAAATATGTGTGCAAGTTCAGTACTCCATTCACTCATCGTGTGTTCACTGTGCATATATATGCCGTGCGTGCGATATATATATATATATATATATATATATATATATATATATATATATATATATATATGTATGCATGTATGTATATAATTAAAAATAAATTGAGTGGTTTTGATTGACACCTCTCCTTCAACAAAGAAAAATGTTTTTGTGTCTGCATGGGCAGTTCAACGGATCACATGGTGAAGTTTGGGAAAAGAAAAAAGTTTTTGTTTTTTTCTAAAAGCATAGTTGAATTGGAAAGAGTTGACCTATATATATAATACATATGGATATTATAATGCAGATTCCAATTTAATTATCTTAATGATTGATAAAAGTCAGAATTCTGATGTAATTGTTAATATATTATACACATGATTGTGAGCAAACAACGTTGTACTTTATATATATATATATACACATGTTTAGGTTGTGGAAAGGAATAGAACAAAATCACCTCGTAGACCGCCCGCAGTGTAGTAGCTTGGTCGGTAGATACTGGAGAAAACATGGCGGACGACACGACAATCCATGGCCGTACAGATGATCATCACGAGACAAGTGTTGACGACGACGAGACGTTGGCCGCGCCGGGAAACAATACTACTACCAAACTGAAAGATCGGAAGGTTTCCTGGGCGAAACTGCGTCGTGTTGACTCCCTGAATTTGGAAGCTGGAAGAATTTCTTTCACTCCCAGCCATCACCATGCTTCCTCTAGGGTAAGCATTGTTGCAAAAATTCATGTCAGTCTATCACCATAATCAGTGGTCTAGACAGTCAGTCGGTTAGGCAGTTGTTCAAGCGCAGCCTAGGCTGCTTAGGGAAGGACCGCCTAGGCCTCTTAGGCGCCGACTAAATCGCCTAGTCCGCCAATTAACTATTGTTCTTTTAGGTGGCGGAAAATGATATCGTTGCAAAATAATCCTAAATTGTTCAAATTGGAAATTTGATAACCCAACAGTATATACATATTTGAGTTGTTGATTTGACAAACACAATATTCTAAGTTCTACTCTTAGTCATAGAGATTTATTAATTTTTTTATTTGAATTGATTAATTATGAATAATTTAAATTAATTTATCTTTTAATTTTGTTGGTTAAAGTAACTACTGGTTTCCATAGTAAAAAAAAAAAAAAAGAGTTGTATCTAATTTTTCAAAGTGGTGACACATTATTCTCGGCAGGATAACTGGCAGATAACGTTGCATTTAGCGTTTCAGTGCATCGGAGTGATATACGGCGACATCGGGACTTCCCCGTTGTACGTGTACGCTAGCACGTTCACAAAGATAGACAACAAAAACGACATCCTCGGAGTTCTGTCCCTCATCATCTACACCATCATCCTCGTACCTATGCTCAAGTACGTCTTCATCGTCTTGTGGGCAAATGACAACGGCGACGGTATATATGCATATGCCTCTAGTCTCTAATTTATGAAAGATTCTTAGTTCGTTGTGTATTATATAATGTCATATAATCACATATAAACCATTGTTTATATATTATAATATCCTCAACAATAGGTGGAACATTTGCGCTGTATTCGCTGATGTGTCGGCATACGAAGGTGAGCTTGAGGCCGAACCAGGAGCCGGAGGATAGAGAGCTGTCAAACTACCGGCTGGAGACGCCATCGAATCAGCTGAGACGGGCGCAGAAGATAAAGCAGAAGCTGGAATCGAGCATGGCTGCCAAAACTGTGTTGTTCATAGTCACCATCCTCGCAACTTCCATGGTTATCGGCGATGGAGTTCTCACTCCTTGCATCTCAGGTACCACCACTTTACTGTTGCAAAAATTCATAGGCGTCCACTTACGCGACAGGCCGCCTAGGCGCCCTCCTAGCCTAATTTAGCCAACTCGACCGCCTAGTCAGTTGGCTATGCCTAACTCGCCTGAGTTAACTCGTCCATTTTGATCGAGTTAATCCGATAGGCTCAGCCTTAATAATTTTTTCATTTTATATAAGGGCCCGCCTAGGCTGTTTAAGGCTCCTCTAGCGCCTAGGACTTAGTGCAACATGAGTAACACCTAGCTGTAACTCATGATATTTATATATTTCATTCCCCCTTCTTTTATTAAATAAAAAATGATTATATCATCAATAATATATACATTACTAATTAAACAATTTGCTACATGTTCTTGCACGCAGTTCTTTCTGCAGTGAGTGGGATCAAAGGCCTTGGTCAAGGTAAAATCACTACCACTATACGCGAAGAACTAAAAATGAAATTAACCCGAAACTATGGATTATAATAATCAATGGGATCTGTGATGCAGAAACTGTGATGTGGATTTCAATTGCGATACTGGTGCTGCTCTTCAGCGTGCAGCGATTCGGAACCGACAAAGTGGGATATGCGTTTGCGCCAGCAGTTTGTCTGTGGTTTGCCTTCATAAGTGGGATAGGTGTGTACAACCTAATCAAGCACGACATCACGGTCCTGCGTGCCTTCAATCCCAAGTACATAGTTGACTACTTCCGCAGAAATGGTAAAGAAGGGTGGGTTTCACTTGGCGGAATTGTTCTGTGCATCACTGGGACCGAAGCCATGTTTGCTGATTTAGGCCACTTTAATGTTCGAGCTGTTCAGGTAATTGACTCAAGCTTGATTAGTTCAAATTTGATTAAAAAAAGTGAAAAATAAATAATTTTTTATAGCCAAGACTTGTGGTATAGTGGCACCCGGTTGCACTCCCATAAGTTGAGAAAGTAGTTATGGACAGATATTGCATTGTAATATAGTTAATAGTACTATGATTTTTTTATATTCAAACTAATCTAGGTTTTCAAATTCTAAAATGGTATTATTTAGATTAGTTTCTCGGGAGTTGTTTGTCCTGCACTACTGACGGCATATTGTGGCCAAGCTGCATACCTCAGCAAGTACCCTGACCACGTCGCCAATACATTTTATGACTCAATCCCTGGTAAGTTGAATAATTAAACCCTATTATTATTATTATTATTATTATTATTATTAACTTAAACTTCAATTAGATCACCTAATAACAAGAAGTTTTCATGTTGCAGATCCGTTGTATTGGCCGATGTTTGTTGTCGCTGTCGCGGCTGCCATTATAGCCAGTCAAGCTCTGATATCTGGAGCGTTTGCCATCATTTCTCAATCTTTAAGTTTAGGATGTTTCCCCAGGGTAAAGGTGGTTCACACTTCTGCTAAGTATGAAGGTCAAGTCTACATCCCAGAGGTGAATTGGATCCTCATGATCTTATGTGTCATAGTCACTTATGGCTTCAAAACTACGACACAGATTGGCCATGCTTATGGTAAGATTCTAATTAGGGCTCTCAATCGGTTAGCATGTTCAGTTTCGAGTTAGTCCTATTAGGTTATAAGACTTATTAGTTTGAGCTTATTCATATTTTATATCCGATTTAAAATTCTTGGTCCTACCCTAAAATCCCAAATTGTTAGACTTACGAAGACTCAACTAAAACTTTTGATATTTTCACATTAACATTTTAAAATTTCAATTTTGAAAAACTAGATGTTGAATGGTGTGTTGAGACATGCAGGGATTGCTGTGATGAATGTGATGGTGATCACCACCTGCATGGTGACTCTAATAATGCTTGTGATATGGAAGACAAACATCTGGCTGGTGGCATTGTTCTTCGTGGTGTTCATCGCCATTGAAGGCATATATCTATCAGCGGTTTTGTACAAATTCACGGAGGGCGGGTACCTGCCGCTGTTGTTCGCCTTGGTTCTAATGATCGTGATGGGGATATGGCACTACGTGTACAAAGAACGATACGCCTTCGAGCTTAACAACAAGGTTTCAAGCGAGTACGTGAGGGATTTAGCCAAGAATCCCGACGTGAAAAGAGTGCCCGGGATCATGCTTCTTTACTCCGAGCTTGTCCAAGGAATTCCGCCCATTTTCCCCCATTTTGTGTCCAATATCCGGTCGCTCCATTCCGTGGTGGTTTTGGTTTCAATAAAGAATCTCCCCATTAGTAAAGTGGTGCCGGCTGAACGATTTCTGTTTAGACAAGTTGAACCTAGGGAGTACCGTGTTTTCCGCTGTGTGGTCCGTTACGGCTACAATGACAAAATTAGTGAGCCTAAGGAGTTCGAGGGGCAGTTGGTGGATCACCTCACGGAATTCATCCGACATGAACATTTCATCGTAGGTGGCCCGTCCCATCCCGAACAACCTTTGCCAAACAGGAAATCAACCTCATCCTCCACCGTACACGTCGAGGAAACTTTGGAAAACGTGTCAGCGCGGCTATCCTCGGCCTCAATTCAGTCAATGAACGTGATCAGGTCGGCCCATTCTTCCACCCGGACCAACGTGGCGGCCGCGGGTTGGGAAGAAGAAGTGAAGTTTGTGCAGCGTGCGAAGGAGCAGGGCGGCGTGTTTTACTTGCTAGGAGAAGCGGCGGTGGAGGCGAAACATGACTCGTGGTTTTTCAAGAAGTTTGTGGTTAACTACGTTTACAGTTTCCTGCGCAAGAATTTCAGGCAAGGGGAGAAAGTTTTTGCGATTCCTCAGAATCGGCTTTTGAGAGTCGGCATGACTTACGAAATATGATGTTGCTAGCTCATTTCTTTACTAATAAAACCTACTAATGTAAGACGCTAGCTTGCTTGTCTTACAAAAATACTTTATGCTTGCTTGTGGATTTTTTTTTTTTTTTTAAATGTTTGGAAGGGGGGCATGAAACTTTGAATTGGAACATATATCTTAATATGTATCCAAAGCTTTTTTTTGAAAAAATCTATCTCCAAAACTTTAAAAATATAATAATACTAAAAATCAAACATATAATGTTAGTTTAATTTGTTTGTTTGAAACGCATGAACACAATTTTTTCCATTATTATGATAAATTAGCTTATTATTATGCAATGTGCAATTGTATGTATCTATATAAATTTATTTCACAAAAGATGCACAACCTACACACGCATAATGCACGACCTACGCACGCAAGATGCACGCAAATACACACCCCATATATATATATATAATGTTGAACGGTTTATTGGTGTATGCATGAATTGCTGTATGTGATGATTGTGATCACCACTTGCATGGTGAATCCGATAATGCTTGTGATATGGAAGAGTAACATTTGGATGGCTGCATTGCTCTTCGTGATGTACTGTCCATCCCCATTGAAGGCGGCGTATATATTTTTTGACGATTTTGTACAAATTGATGCAGAGCATTCGTACGTACATGTTGTTATTGGTCGCCTTGGTTTTAATGATTGTCATGGGGATATGGGGTTACGTATAAAAAGAATGCTAAGCGTTTGAGTTTAACAACACGCTTGAGTACATGAGAGATTTAGCCAATGCACGTATGATGCACGATATACGCACGCACAATTCACAATCTATGCTAGCACAGTGCACGTATGGTGCACACAAATACACAAGATATGTGTATCAACCATATTTTCCATAGTCTAGCTTAGCAAAGGATGTGAAAAAGAAACCTTTATCAAATATTTTTGTTTAAGAATACTGTTAATTATTATTGGTTAAAAGTATCTCATTTGACTAAAACACCACTTATTAACTAAAAGTGGGATATGCGTTTGCGCCTACAATGTGTCTATGGTTTTCCTTCATAAGTGGGGTCGGTCTGTACAACCTTTTCAAGCATGACATCACGGTCCTGCGTGCCTTCAATCCCAAGTACATAGTTGACTACTTCTGCATAAATTGTAAAGAAGAGTGGGTTTCACTTGGTGGAATTGTTCTGTGCATCACTAGGACCGAAGCCATGTTTGCTGATTTAGGCCACTTTAATGTTCGAGTTGGTCAGGTAATTGAGTCAAAAAAAGTTTTAAAAATGATTTTTTTATATTTAAACTAATATAGTCTTCCAAATTCTGAAATGGTATTAGATTACTTTCTCGTGAGTTGTTTGTCCTGCACTGCTGACGACATATTGTAGCCAAGCTGCATACCTCAGCAAGTACCCTGACCACGTCGCCAATACATTTTATGACTCAATCCCTGGCAAGTTGAAAAATTAAACCTTATTATTATTATTATTATTATTATTAACTTAAAATTCTTATAAGCATGCCTTAAGTGGGATTTGAGACTATTAGCAAAATGCTAATATATTACATGACTAACTCCTTATCTTTAATACTATCTACGATAGCTAAGTTTTTGGAGTTGGCACGTCTACCACTCCCACTCTTATTAATCTTAACCAAAGACAACAATTGAGTAGTTCATATTCGAATGGCTTTAAATGACAAATCTATAAGTCTAAGCCCACAACGAAACTTTAAACATACACCTTATAAATAATTTCCAAAACAAAAGGAAGCCAAACTTTCATGCCATAGAGCAATAACGAGGATTTATTAATGTAACTGTATGAAACAACACAAATATTGTTTTAATATAACAAAAAATCATCAAGATTCATCCATATGAACCAACATCATGAGTCTTTGCTTGCTTTATGTCTCTCAACATTGAGTTTCTAATGTGTTCAAAATATGAGTTACAATATGTGTAACAACTGTTTATTTGTTATTTGTCAATTCTAATGGTAAAATAATTGAATTTTTAATGAAAGATTAATGTTGGCAATTAAATTAAAGTTATGACTGTAATATGATAAAATTACAAGAATAGAACTAAATGTGACAATGCCGTAATAGTCGAGGACTAAATGTAGAAGTTGCTTAAAGTCATGGATATAATATGACGAAATTAAAATAATACGACTAAATGTGACAATGCCACAATAGTCGATAATAAAAGTTGAAAGGAATTTTAGAGTAACAGAAACATACAATAACAAAAATGCATTCTTTTGTTCCGCCGTTCACCCCTCTCTGTGACTCAGCGCCCTCGCACTGTCTCTCAGCCTCTCCGTGACTCCTCCTTCGCCTAATCGCTGCTCAGTCTCAAACCCTCTCGCTTGAGAGTCACCTCTGATCTCTTTCTTTCAGAGTTTCAGAGACTCAGTCTCAAACCCTTTCGCTTGAGCTTTGAGTCGCCTCTTACCTCTCAATCACTCATTCCCTCAACTCTCTACTCAGGAAATCCTAAATTTCCTTATAGGCTTCAACCGCTGTCCGCCGGTCCGCTGCTCAAAGGCCGCCGTCAAAGCCTCTAGCCATGAAAATCTATAACATTTTACTTAAAAAAAAAAAATTTCCAGAAAAATGTAGTTTTGACATTTTTGGGGAAAATTATCCCCATGGCTAGTTGTTTATTATTTTTATTGTCTCTAGGTGTCTTTGCAGGTTAACAGAAAGTTCACTAGAAGCACATGTTTGTGGCAACTTCTTTGTGTTAGCTTTTTTAATTGTTAATTGTCATTCTGTGGGGCTCTATTCTATATGTGCTTTGAATGTGTAGCTAAAGTAATCCTAAAACTGAATTATTTGAACTTCTAGATCTTCTGTGCCAATGCATTTTAACAGAGTTGTTAACTTGTTATATGAAAGTTCAATAGAAGCACATGTTTGTGGTATCTCTTTTAATGGTTAATTGTCATTCTGATGTGATCTGTTCTATATGTGCTTTGAATGCCTGTAGCTAAATTAATCCTAAAACTGAATTATTTGAACTTCTAGACAAATACAGCTTGATGCTCAGGTAACCTCCGAAGTTGTTTAAATAACTAAACTATCTCCAATACCATCATGATGGTAAGGTTAGCTTGCTGAGTTTCTTAAATATGCTAACAGTTTCCCCGATTGTCCTGTTTGTTTCTCAAATTGTTTGTTCTGATTTGCAGGCCTTTTCCTATCTCTTGATTTTCGGGAAGTCATAGGGATATATACAAACAATTTTGACTTGTCTTTGAATACTAGAATGGATTTCCTGTGTTTGCCACTGTTATTGAAGCAAATTATGTCACAAAGAAACATGATCTCTTTTCAGTTTACAAATTAACTCAAGAGGACAAAGAAGAAATAGAGAAGTTGGCAAAAGATCCAAGAATTGGAGAGAGGGCATGCTGCTTTCCCCCTTCTTCAATCTAGTTTACTCTATATTATCTATTGGCAAGTTGTTCCATCTGAAAAATGCAGGAGTTAGAGTACTAATTTCTCTTCCTATACTTTTAAAAACTTGTACTGGAATTCATATTGTTAAATCCATTGCCCCATTAATGTATGGTCATGAGACGTTTTGGGGGACAAGAAAAAAAATGTTGAAGCGGAACATTGGCTGTGAGGTGACATTAATGTACTTCTCTAAGGTGATCCAGGGACGGCCAAGTCAAAATTTCTCAAGTAAGAATTTTCAAAATGACTTAATTGTTGAGTATTGACAGTGACTGGTAATTTAACAATAGAAACTTCTTTCAAAGGTATGTTGAGAAAACAGGGCAGCGAGCTGTTTATACCACTGGAAAAGGAGCATCTTCAGTGGGGCTTACAAAAGCAGTGCACAAGGACCCAGTCCCTTGTGAGTGGACACTTGAAGGGGGGTGGGGCACAGGTTGGAAATGCCACACACCCTTTTCTGGATTTTCTTACTTGATGATTAGTTTATCTTCCTACACTTTTTCCTGGTTCATGAAGCCATGGAGCAGCAGAGCATACGTATATCAAAAGCTGGGATCATCATTATCTTCAGGCATGCTTTTCCGTCATTTCTGTTGGTTGTTGCAAGTCCTTTTGGAGGAAGGTGCACGAGTAGATGAATTTTTAATTATTATTTTATCTAATGTTTGGTTGCCTATACCACAAATTAAGCTTGTCATTTTGTATTTCCACTTTCCAATACTTTAAAATAATTCATTGCTGATATGATTCTTCAAAGACTTTTTCTCAGAATGTAGAATTAACAGATCTAATTGTCTGATCGACAAGGCATCATACTCAATTATTCATTGTTATTATCATTATTATTATTAATATCTCACCAGTGTGATGCACCGTCAAAAATCTAACAATGGTAATGTTAATCAATAATATAAAGCTGGCTATGCAGTATCAATCATATAATTTAAAGCTGGCTAACAATAATATTTCACCAGCGGTCTAATATCTAACAATGGTAATGTTAATCAATAGTATAAAGCTGGCTATGCAGTATCAATCATATAATTTAAGTTTTCCTTTTCTTTTTGTGTATTTTAAAAATATTTATGCTTTTAGTGTAAACATAGAATTTGTTAAATTGAACACTAATATTTGCATATGTTTTGATTAATTGAACACTTTTATTTATTTATTTATTTTTTTTTTTGATTTTATGAGAAAAGGGACCTTACTCCATCAAAACAATATCAGAAATAAACACCAAAACCAAAGCATCTTCTACATGATAGGATCATAAATTTATTAAAATTGGAATGGTAGATAACATTACATCTGACATATATTATTCTCTGTGCAGGTATGTGGGTTTTATTTTTGGTATATAAATCATATCCAAGCAAGGAGAAAAGAGATATGAAGTATATCAGCACTATAAGTTCCATTAATCTAACTCAGTTGAAGGTAATGTGACACTTTACCTTTGTTAGGTGTTTGTTGCTTCTTCTTGCCTGCAATAATGGTTGATCCTTTTAATTTCCTCATTTGCTTTTTGAGTTGAACTTTAGCTGATTTTCGTTTTTGATTGAACTTTACCTGAGGTTGTGGTAGTAAGAAAAATAAATATAAGATAGAATATATACTGAACATATATAATTATATACTGATGTGGCCTCTAACACTCTAAGATGGTGACTTTCCACCTCTGCATGGATAATATAAATTACTTTTTTATTGGTTAAAGTAAAATGCTGCAATGCTAATCCATGCAAATCATTAGTTCTTTGCATACTGAAATGAACACCACCAATACCTGACAATCTGATCCAAATTGCATACAAACAAAAATAATTTGAAAAGACTTTTTAAACTAGAAAAATCTATCACTTTGTCTTACAGTCCACCAGACTGTCTAATTGAACATATCAGTTTATATGAGTTTTTTTTTTTCCCAAATATTAATGTGTAATTTGTTATGTTTCAAACCTAAGGTTGACATGTGTTTGCTTACTAACATTTAAAATTAAGTTTTTGTCATGTGATGAATTGATGATGTCCAGTTCTGGATATAAATTTTTTTCAATCCACTAAAAGCAAATTCCCAATTTTTAGAACTCCAACATGAATGCATCTTCAAAGTCCTGAGTACTTTATTAAATATAACTTTGTTTTCCTTTACCAATGTGTGTGTGTGTGTGTATTCATATAAGTAGAAAAAAAACTTTGATCAGTCTATCTCACATTCTCACATGAGAAAACTTAATGTTTTTTCTCAAACAGTAACTCTGACATTGTTTGGTCAAATTTATTTATATTTTAGTTGTTTTATGGAAGAATATTAAAATCATTTTTCATTTACATGTCAATCTATATAATATGGTTAAATAATTGTATAATTTATGCTATCTCACATGATATTATGATAATACATAACCTGTTTTATGAAATGATATAGTAAAATTTGAAATTCAATTTGTCAAATTTAGTTTTCTTTCAGTTTTTTCGCTGGAAAAATATATACCTAATTTGAAGTCCCTATAAATTAATCTAATAAGATTATTTTACCAAAACTGCTTAAATTTTCATATTAAGTTGTTTCTGACTTTCTGTGGTAAGAAATCTTGTCTAATGCCTTGTTTTACAATCACAATAGCCTTTGGTTATCAACTTTTATAATAGTTTGAAGTAATTTTTTTTTTTATTTTTTTATTTTTTTTATTATTATTATTTTTTTTAACTTGATGACCAGATGGTTTGACTTTTTGTTGCATATTGATTAAATTTCACATGTATATGCTGACTAACATTAAAAATTAAGGTTTGGCATATGATGATGCCCATTTCTGATGGCAGTTTGGTATATAATTTTTTTCAGTTCAGTAAAAGCAAATACCCCATTTTATGCTATCTCACATGACCTAACATATTTCCTGAAATGATATACTAAAATCTGACATTTAATTTATTTGAACAAAGTTTGTTATTATTTCCATTCTTATTATAATATAAAGTATTACTCTTATTACTACTACAATAATTATTATTACTATAGTTAGTATTATTCTTATTACTATTATTAATACTACTACCACTATTGTTACTATTATTATTATTATTATTAGTTGTAGTAGTAGTATTAGTTTTAGTGTTATTATTATTTTTATTATTATTAGAGTAACACTAGAACTATAAAATTGACATTCTTTTCTTCCCCCCTCTCAATCTCTCACACTCTCTTTCTCTCAGCCCTCTCCCTTGCTCTCACCCCTCACACTCTCCTTTGAGGCTTCTTCTTGATTTCTCCGGTAACCGCATTCTGCTGTTTTAATACTACTACAATAATTATTATTACTATAGTTGTTATTATTATTATTTGTTTTAGTTTTTTTTAATAATTATTATTAGAGTAACACTAGAACTATAAAATTGACATTCTTTTCTTCCCCCCTCTCAATCTCTCACTCTATCTTTCTCTCAGCCCTCTCCGCTGCTCTCAGCCCTCACACTCTCCTTCGAGTGGTATTCAGGAAATCCTATATCTCCTTTGAGGCTTATTCTTGGATTTGTTGTTGAACAGTTCTTTTGTGTGTGTGTGTGTGTGTGTGTTTAGAAATTAGATATTCAGATATTGAAAAGTTTACGCCAAGTTTTTCTTTTCCAGAAAATTAAATATTTTACCTGGAATCTTTTGAGCTCCCATGTCTAGTTGTTAACAATTATGTGTATTTTATTTCCTGAACAATTTTCAGTTGTTAACATGAATTTAGAATGTTTCTTTTTTATTGTCTCTAGGGGCATATGCATATTAGCAGAGTTGTTAACTTGTTAACTAGAAGCACATGTTTGTCATATCTTCTTTGTGTAGCTTTTTTAATGGTTAATTGTCATTCTGCTGTGCTATATTCTATATGTGCTTTGAATGCGTGTAGCTAAAGTAATCCTAAAACTAAATTATTTGAACTTCTAGACAAATACAACTCGATGCCCAGGTAACCTCCAAAGGTTTTTTAAATAACTGAACTATCTTCAATATAATACCATTATGACAGTAAGGTTAGCTTGCTGAGTTTATTAAATATGTTAACAGTTTCCCCAATTGTCCTGTTTGTTTCTCACTAGCAGTTTCCCTCAATTGTACTGATTGTTCTTCTTTTTTTTTTTTTTTTTTTTTTGGTTCTTCCCAAATGTAAACATCTATTTATTTATTTAGGTAAAACTTGATAATGGCATATTATTGAACCATGCTCTGGCACTTTGCAATTTGCAGATCCTGTGCATTTCAGTAGTCTGCACTTGTTTTAAAAAACATGGCGGATGAAACGACAATCCATGGCCATACAGATGATCATCACGAGACAAGTGTTGATGACGGCGAGACATTGGCTGCAGGAAACAATACCACTACCAGACTCGCAGATAGAAAGGTTTCCTGGTCAAAACTGCGTCGTGTTGACTCCCTGAGTTTGGAAGCTGGAAGAGTTTCTTTCGCTCCCAGCCATCACCATGCTTCCTCTAGGGTAAGTAGATGACTTCATAGAGATCATGTATACACAGATTGTGGTGAATCATAAAGGATCACAGATTAGGGTTTTAGGGCTGCGAGTGTTTTTCTTGGCAAAAAAAATTCAATAATTTAAAGTTGTATCTAATTTTTCAACGTGACACTTTCTTGGTAGGATAACTGGCAGAGAACGCTGCATTTAGCGTTTCAGTGCATCGGGGTGATATTCGGCGACATCGGGACTTCCCCGTTGTATGTGTACGCCAGCACATTCACAAAAATCAACAACAAAAATGACATCCTTGGGGTTCTGTCCCTCGTCATCTACACCATAATCCTCGTACCTCTGCTCAAGTATGTCTGCATCATCTTGTGGGCAAATGACAACGGCGACGGTATACCTCTAGTTTATGATAGATTCTTAAGTCATTGTATTATATTGTTATAAACCATTATTTACATATTATATGCTGAACAATAATAACTTTCAGGTGGAACGTTTGCGCTGTATTCGCTGATGTGTCGGCATATGAGTGTGAGTCTGAGGCCGAACCAGGAGCCCGAGGATATAGAGCTGTCAAACAACAGGCTGGAGACACCTTCGAATGAGCTGAAACGGGCACAGAAGATAAAGGAGAAGCTGGAGTCCAGTATGCTTATTAAAACTGTGTTGTTCCTAGTCACCATGCTTGCGACTTCCATGGTTATCGGCGATGGAGTTCTCACTCCTTGCGTCTCTGGTACCCAGCAACCTTTGAATTTTATTTTCTTTATGGGAAAATAGCATATTTTGCATAATTTATGAAAAAAAGTTATAATATCCAACTATATTTGTACAAAAATAAAGTATATTATAGAATATCACTTATTAATTATATTTATGTGTATATACTCTCATGCGCAATATGGTCTATAATTTTACACATTTATGTATATATATATAGTGCCAACAAAGTGCATGTGTTGTTGGTTAATAAAAACATGAGTTTCGATAGGCTGGAGGATTGATACTATAAGTAGGACAAAGGCCTTAAAAGAGAAATGAAAGGAGATTTTTAGCATTTGTCCACTTATCCAAGGAATCCCTTTCTTGGTATTTGTATTTGAGAGAGAGAGCTATGCTTAGGTCAGTTCCTTCAGTAAACTTTTTTTGTAAGCCAAAAGTGAACTTTAGGTAAGTAAGTAGTCTTGTATTCAATTCATAAATAAATAAATAAATAAATA
>NC_044928.1:26783086-26818233 GCF_003576645.1 Ipomoea triloba | reverse complement strand
TTTTTTTTTTTTTTTTTTTTTGGTTCTTCCCAAATGTAAACATCTATTTATTTATTTAGGTAAAACTTGATAATGGCATATTATTGAACCATGCTCTGGCACTTTGCAATTTGCAGATCCTGTGCATTTCAGTAGTCTGCACTTGTTTTAAAAAACATGGCGGATGAAACGACAATCCATGGCCATACAGATGATCATCACGAGACAAGTGTTGATGACGGCGAGACATTGGCTGCAGGAAACAATACCACTACCAGACTCGCAGATAGAAAGGTTTCCTGGTCAAAACTGCGTCGTGTTGACTCCCTGAGTTTGGAAGCTGGAAGAGTTTCTTTCGCTCCCAGCCATCACCATGCTTCCTCTAGGGTAAGTAGATGACTTCATAGAGATCATGTATACACAGATTGTGGTGAATCATAAAGGATCACAGATTAGGGTTTTAGGGCTGCGAGTGTTTTTCTTGGCAAAAAAAATTCAATAATTTAAAGTTGTATCTAATTTTTCAACGTGACACTTTCTTGGTAGGATAACTGGCAGAGAACGCTGCATTTAGCGTTTCAGTGCATCGGGGTGATATTCGGCGACATCGGGACTTCCCCGTTGTATGTGTACGCCAGCACATTCACAAAAATCAACAACAAAAATGACATCCTTGGGGTTCTGTCCCTCGTCATCTACACCATAATCCTCGTACCTCTGCTCAAGTATGTCTGCATCATCTTGTGGGCAAATGACAACGGCGACGGTATACCTCTAGTTTATGATAGATTCTTAAGTCATTGTATTATATTGTTATAAACCATTATTTACATATTATATGCTGAACAATAATAACTTTCAGGTGGAACGTTTGCGCTGTATTCGCTGATGTGTCGGCATATGAGTGTGAGTCTGAGGCCGAACCAGGAGCCCGAGGATATAGAGCTGTCAAACAACAGGCTGGAGACACCTTCGAATGAGCTGAAACGGGCACAGAAGATAAAGGAGAAGCTGGAGTCCAGTATGCTTATTAAAACTGTGTTGTTCCTAGTCACCATGCTTGCGACTTCCATGGTTATCGGCGATGGAGTTCTCACTCCTTGCGTCTCTGGTACCCAGCAACCTTTGAATTTTATTTTCTTTATGGGAAAATAGCATATTTTGCATAATTTATGAAAAAAAGTTATAATATCCAACTATATTTGTACAAAAATAAAGTATATTATAGAATATCACTTATTAATTATATTTATGTGTATATACTCTCATGCGCAATATGGTCTATAATTTTACACATTTATGTATATATATATAGTGCCAACAAAGTGCATGTGTTGTTGGTTAATAAAAACATGAGTTTCGATAGGCTGGAGGATTGATACTATAAGTAGGACAAAGGCCTTAAAAGAGAAATGAAAGGAGATTTTTAGCATTTGTCCACTTATCCAAGGAATCCCTTTCTTGGTATTTGTATTTGAGAGAGAGAGCTATGCTTAGGTCAGTTCCTTCAGTAAACTTTTTTTGTAAGCCAAAAGTGAACTTTAGGTAAGTAAGTAGTCTTGTATTCAATTCATAAATAAATAAATAAATAAATAAATAAATATATATATATATATATATATTCTATTATCTCCCGATTGGAGCTTAATAATGCAAGTTTCATACATGGAGAATGAAAGGAAATCAAATTTGTATATTTACCGCTATTTTTATTAATTTATTGTCTAAATCGAATTAAATATCAATGAAAAGGATCAAAACTCCAGAAATAGATACAACAATAACTATGGGTTGAGTCTATATGTGTAATACAACTCACAAACTAACATGGCATTTCCCTTCTTTTATTAAATTAAAAAATGATTACGTCATCAATACATAACCAGTTAATTTGCTTCATGTTCCTTCTGCAGTTCTTTCTGCTGTGAGTGGGGTCAAAAGCCTTGGTGAAGGTAATCGACCACTACCAAATCTGCATTATATTAACTATACTTGAAAGACTAAAAATGACATTAACATGAATTATATTGGTCGATGGCATTTGTGATGTAGATGCTGTGATGTGGATTTCCATTGCAATACTGGTGCTGCTCTTCAATGTGCAGCGATTTGGGACAGACAAAGTAGGATATGTTTTTGCGCCAGCGCTTTGTCTTTGGTTTTCCTTCATTTGTGGGATCGGTCTGTACAACCTGTGCAGGTACGACATCACGGTCCTGCATGCCTTCAATCCCATGTACATTGTGGACTTCTTCCGCAGAAATGGTAAAGAAGGCTGGGCTTCACTCGGCGGGATTGTTCTGTGCATTACTGGGACTGAAGCCATGTTTGCGGATTTAGGCCATTTTAATGTTCGAGCTGTTCAGGTAATTACAACCAAAAAATGTTATTTTATTTAATTAATGTTAAATTTTAGTAATTTTAATGATATTAGTGATTAAAAATGATTTTTTTAGTAGTCAATAATTTATAAGAATACCCGGGTGCAATGGGGCGGTTCTGCCGCCCCTCCTCCTCAGCTGCTCCTCTACCACACCCACCCATATATGGTTTAATAGAACTAGATAACATATTATTATATAAAAAAGTCAATAAAGGTTGAGCTAGTTTAGTTGGTAGTGGGCATGTTATTTAAAAAAATAAAGATTTTGAGATCAAAACTTTTTGACAACACTTTATTTGTATTTATGATTTTTTTGATTTTTTATACTAATTATGCATGCATCAATTGACATTTTTTAAGGTTTAAGCACTGGCTCTGCCATTGAGAATACCTCTTAAAACCTTGTTTTGTTATTAAAAAAATCTAGATATTTAAATTAATCTGGGGTTTTAATTTCTAAAATGGTATCAGATTAGTTTCTCGGGAGTGGTTCTTCCTGCCGTGCTGATTGCATATTGTGGCCAAGCTGCATACCTCACCAAGTATCCTGACCACGTGGGGAATATATTTTATGACTCAATCCCTGGCAAGTTGAATAATTAAACGTTATTATTATGTGAATTAAGTTAACTGTAAGTCACCTATAATGACATCTAGATTTCATGTTGCAGATCCGTTGTATTGGCCAATGTTTGCTATTGCTGTGATGGCTGCCATCATAGCCAGCCAAGCTTTGATATCTGGAGCATTTGCGATCATCAGGCAATCTCTAAGCTTGGGATGTTTCCCAAGAGTGAAGGTGATTCATACTTCTAGCAAGTATGAAGGTCAAGTCTACATTCCAGAGGTGAATTGGATCCTCATGATCCTATGCATCACCGTCACTTACAGCTTCAAAACTACAACACAGATCAACAATGCTTATGGTATGATTGTAAATAGTGAGACTGCACATTTATTTATATATATATTATTATGTTCTGCCATGCTGAATGGTTTGTTGGTGCAGGGATTGCTGTGGTGAGTGTGATGTTGATCACCACTTGCATGGTGAGTCTAATAATGCTCGTGATATGGAAGACACAGATCTGGCTGGTTGCATTGTTTTTCGTGGCCTTCATCTCCATAGAAGGCATATATCTTTCGGCTGTTCTGTACAAATTCACGCAGGGCGGATACTTGCCGTTGCTGTTTGCGTTGGTTTTGATGATGGTCATGGTGGTATGGCACTACGTGCACAAAGAACGCTACTCGTTCGAGCTTAACAAGGTTTCCAGTGAGTACGTGAGAGATTTAGCGAAGAATCCCGAGGTGAAAACAGTGCCAGGAATCATGCTTCTTTACTCGGAGCTGGTTGAAGGAATTCCGCTGATTTTCCCTCACTATGTCTCGAACGTCCGGTCACTCCACTCTGTTGTCGTCCTGGTTTCGATAAAGTATCTCCCCGTCAGTAAATTGGTGCCAGAGGAACGGTTTCTGTTCAGGCAGGTTGGGCCAAGGGAGTACCGCATGTTTCGCTGCGTGGTCCGCTATGGCTACAATGACAAAATCGAAGAGCCGATGGAGTTCGAGGGGCAGCTGGTGGATCACCTCATGGAATTCATCCGGCAAGAGCATTTCATCGCTGGCAGCCCGCTGGCTCTGGAAAACATTCACGAACAGCCTTTGCCCGCTGAACAGGTCGATGAAAGTCTAGAAAACGTGTCAGCTCGTTTATCCTCGGCCGAAATTCAGACAGTTCCCTCCACCCGGACCAACGAGGCTGTCGCAGGTTGGGCAGAAGACGTGCAGTTTGTGCAGCATGCCAAGGAGCAAGGCGGCGTGTTCTACCTGTTGGGAGAAGCAACAGTGCAGGCAAAACACGACTCTTGTTTTTTCAAGAAATTGGCGGTAAACTATGTCTACAGTTTCCTGCACAAAAATTTCAGGCAGGAGGAGAATGCTTTTGCAGTTCCTCAGAATCAGCATTTGAAAGTAGGTATGGTTTATGAAATATGAAGTTGTTTGGCCCTCAGCTCTCCAAGAGACTTTGCTTTGTGCTTCTGTCATAGAACTTGATAGTAAAACTATGCATTTATTACTTTATATATTTTATACTTAACATGTTTACACAATGATTGATGTAAAATCAAGTGTTAGAACTCCAACATTGGCTATAGGCAGCGAATTGGATGAAAAGATGAATGATATTGAATAAAGTAATTAGAGTAAATGAAGTTCTTAGTAGTTGTAATCAGAAAGTTGCAATTAACTTGTTGTGCTTCTGTTATAGAAACTATTTTTTAATTTCTTGGTTGATTAGAATTTAATTTGTCTGGCACTAGTGAATGTTCATTGCAACTTTCTGACATATTACGACTTGTCCGACCAGTATTATATTGTTCAATATAATGGAATTAAAGTTCTTTAAATTTTTTATATTGTTCAATATAATGGAATTAAAGTTCTTTAAATTTTCAATTCCTTCAAATATGAAGTTGCATGCATGGTTGATTGTTATGAAAAAAATTTCAATATAGTTTAATTATACATTTATTACTTTATACTCAACATGGCTACACAATTGTTGGTATAAATTAAGTGTTATAACCTCGATAATGATTATAGGCAACACATTGGATGAAGAGATGAATGATATATATTGAACAAAGTAATAAGAATGAATGAAGTGATTAGTAGCTTGGATCAATCCTTTTTAGGTCCTTTAAAATACTATTTATAGGACACAACATATTAGAACATTACAAATGTGTGATGGAGTGAGCAATTTGTCTTGGATATATAGAAGACTTTAGTGAAGTTTCGAGTGAGGAGGTCAAAGTCTTATGAGGTACTTCACACTTTCAAGTCGATTACACAATATAATACTATCATGAACAGTGGCTAATATCCAATATGCATTGGGCGATTTAATTAATGTCCAATACGAAAATTAAAATAAATAAATACTTAGTACAATTTTTAAATATTAAATAATTAGTATAAAATAAAAATAATTATTTTCAATATAATCAAAATGAGTATTTTAATTAGGAGTAATAAAGATGTATTTTTGAAGGTAGTTATAATCATAAATAAAAATGGTGTCCTAACAATTTTCATATTAAAATAAATTAAGTCTTCTTAATGCAATATTATTGATGAGTTAGTAAAATTTAACTTATTTTTTGTTAAAAGATAGATGATAAATAGCTTACTGATATTACTGAATAGTAATTAAAGAGTTATGCAAATAAGTTATAACATATGAATTCATAAGTTTTTCTTGTGTATATGATTGAGATCTCAATTGTTGTTATAGGTAAACTATGCATCTTATAAACTCTCATTGATATTTTAAAAAATATATATACTCATTTTCCTTATCAAATTGATTAGATAATGAAAATTTTACATTTAAATTCTTAAAATAGAGAGAAATTTTGTCTCAGACATAGTAAATTAGCTTGTAATAAAATTTACAATTTAATTAAAGCAATATAGATTTGGAATAGAAAATTAAAATTTACCCGGCCTACAACAAATAAGGGTTGACTTAAATAAAGAGAAGACAATGTATTATTAGTATAATTATAGTATGAAATTCATATTATTTTAGTATAAAAATTCAAAAAATAATAGATTTCACTTTTTTTAAAAAAAATATATAGTTGAAAGAAACAAATCAAATTAAATAAATATTATTAGTATTCAAAAATTAATAAATATTATTATATTTTAATTCTTACCACAAAAAAAAAAGAAGAAAAGAATAAAATAATCGCACGAGTTTTATTTTATGTACATTAATTTAATTCTTATGCCATGCACTGCACACATTATATGTTGTTGTTATCGTTGTTGTTGGTATTAAAAAGTTACAAAATATTTTTTGATGAGTATGCTAAAAATAATAAATAGTTAACGCAATATTTTAATTTGTTACTAAATTTTTTACATAAATACAAAAATAAAAAGTGAAAGATGATAACTAATTTGAAAATGTTTTATAATTGTACAATAACTAAATTAATATTTACAAATTATCAAGTCATATTATTACGCGGTCATAATTTTTATTGATGTTATAACTTTACCAATATTAGCTGTTATTATATTAATTATTATATATATTATTAATATTAATTAGTAAATATTAACAATTTCACACGGTATATACACGCAAAATAAGTTTAGAAGGGTAATCAGTAATCCAATGAAATTTTTTTCTTTTCTTGTCCAAACATTAAAATCTTTCCAAAAATGTCTTCCTACGACAGATTTTTCTTATTTTGAGAATTGACCCTAGACCCTAGTTTACACATATATATACACACGTTTAGGTTTTGAAAAGGAACACAACAATCACTTCATACTAGACTGCAGCGTAGTAGCTTGGTCTGAGAAAACATGGCGCAAAACACGGCAATCCATGGTCGTGTTAACTCCCTGAATTTGGAAGCTGGAAGGGTTTCTTTCGCCCCAAGCAATCACCATGGCTCGTCTAGGGTAAGCAGATGATTGAGATTAATTATAATGCTCAAAATCAACACTAAAAAATTATTTCATATTATTATAAATTCATTTCTTTTCATCTAATTAATATAACAGGAGAACTGGCAGAGAACGCTGCATTTGGCGTTTCAGTGCATCGGAGTGATATACGGCGACATCGGGACTTCCCCGTTGTACGTGTACGCCAGCACGTTCACAAAGATCGACAACAAAAACGACATCCTCGGAGTTCTGTCCCTCATCATCTACACCATCATCCTCGTACCTATGCTCAAGTACGTCTTCATCGTCTTGTGGGCAAATGACAACGGCGACGGTACGTTATAACTAAAATTACACTTTTTAAATGTTTTGGGCTACGAAGCACCTTGTGTTCAGATGACAGACTCTTCCATATAGAAGGCCATGAGATGCAGTCTTAGAGGCCTTGTTGACTCTGTGTGCTTCATTAGATTTAGAAAGTATAGATGAACAGATATTACAATAGTACTAAAAAAATGTTTAGGGCCTAATTGACCTATTTAATGACTTATTTGACCATTTTTCCATATAATAGGTGGAACGTTTGCGCTGTATTCTGTGATGTGTCGGCACACTGGGGTGAGCCTGCGGCCGAACGAGGAGGCGGAGGATAGAGAGCTGTCAAACTATCGGCTGGAGACGCCTTCGAATGAGCTGAGACGGGCGCAGATGATAAAGCAGAAACTGGAGTCGAGTATGGTTGCCAAAACTGTGTTGTTCCTAGTCACCATCCTTGGAACTTCCATGGTTATCGGTGATGGAGTTCTCACTCCTTGCATCTCAGGTACCACTATCATATATATTATCTGTAGGTTCAATATTAAAATGGACATAATAATATGTTGTGGAATGCAGTTCTTTCGGCAGTGAGCGGGATCAAAGCCTTGGGTGAAGGTAATTCCTCACTATCACTATAGACTAATAATGATAATAGGATTATTTGCACATAATTATATTGAAGCATGTGTGCTCCATCTCAACTAAAAAATTAAACTGATAGTTAGATACATGTTTATGTTTATATATTATATGCTCAACACCATAATTGTGGATTATAATATGTGATGCAGAGACTGTGATGTGGGTTTCGATTGCGATATTGGTGCTGCTATTTAGTGTGCAGCGATTTGGGACAGACAAAGTGGGATATGCGTTTGCACCGGGGTTGTGTGTGTGGTTTTCCTTCATAATTGGGACCGGTCTGTACAACGTTTTCAAGCACGACATCACCGTCCTGCGTGCTTTCAATCCCAAGTACATAGTTGATTATTTCCGCAAAAATGGTAAAGAAGCGTGGGTTTCACTTGGCGGAGCTATTTTGTGCATCACTGGGTCGGAAGCCATGTTTGCTGATTTGGGCCACTTTAATGTTCGAGCTATTCAGGTAATTACAACCATAATTTGAAATTCGATTTGATTCGGAAAAAAAAAATCATAAATCTTAAAGTATGTTGCATATAAAATGGTATCAGATTAGTTTCTCGGGAGTTGTTTTTCCTGCCATTCTAACAGCATATTGTGGCCAAGCTGCATACCTCACCAAGCATCCTGACCAAGTCGCCAATTCGTTTTATGCCTCAATCCCTGGCAAGTTAATTCAATAATTAAATCTTAATTTTATGTGAACTAAGTTAATTTTAAGTCACCTATAATGACGATGAGTTTTTGTGTTGCAGATCCGCTGTATTGGCCGATGTTTGTTGTTGCTGTCGCGGCTGCCATTATAGCCAGTCAAGCTCTAATATCTGGAGCATTTGCCATCATCTCTCAATCTTTAAGCTTAGGATGTTTTCCAAGAGTGAAGGTGATTCACACTTCTGCTAAGTATGAAGGTCAAGTCTACATCCCAGAGGTGAATTGGATCCTCATGATCTTATGCGTCGTCGTCACTTACTGCTTCAAAAATACAATACAGATAGGAAATGCTTATGGTAAGATTGTAGATCAATGATTTAGATTTGTCCACAGATTCTCAAATATATATATATATAATGTTATGGTTTGTTGATGCATGCAGGGATTGCTGTGATGAATGTGCAGGTGATCACCACTTGTATGGTGACTCTGATAATGTTAGTAATATGGAAGACAAACATATGGTTGGTGGCATTGTTCTTCTTGGTGTTCATAGCCATTGATGGCCTATATCTTTCGGCGGCTTTGTACAAATTCATGCAAGGCGGGTACCTGCCGCTGTTATTATCCTTGGTTCTGATGATCGTGATGGGGATATGGCACTACGTGTACAAAGAACGCTACGCGTTCGAGCTTAAAAACAAGATTTCAAGCGAGTACGTGAGGGATTTAGCCAAGAATCCCGACGTGAAAAGAGTGCCAGGAATCATGCTTCTTTACTCCGAGCTTGTCCAGGGAATTCCGCCAATTTTCCCCCATTTCGTCTCCAATATCCAGTCGCTCCATTCCGTGGTGGTTTTGGTTTCAATAAAGAATCTTCCGATTAGTAAAGTGGTCCCGGAGGAACGGTTTCTGTTCAGACAGTTTGAGCCCAGGGAGTACCGTGTTTTCCGTTGTGTGGTCCGTTACGGCTACAACGACAAAATCGGAGAGCACAAGGAGTTCGAGGGGCAGTTAGTGAGTCACCTCATGGAATTTATCCGGCACGAGCATTTCGTCGCTCCCGAACAACCTTCGCCGCATATGAAATCGGCCTCGTTCGACGAAACTCTACAAAACGTGTCGGGCCGGTTATCCTCGACCTCAATTCTGTCAATAAACGCGGCCGGTGCGGGTTGGGAAGAAGAAGTGCAGTTTGTGCAGCACGCGATGGAGCAAGGCGGCGTGTTCTACCTGCTGGGAGAAGCGGCGGTGGAGGCGAAACAGGACTCGTGGTTTTTCAAGAAGCTTGTGGTTAATTATGTCTACAGTTTCCTGCGCAAGAATTTCAGGCAGGAAGAGAAAGTTTTTGCGATTCCTCAGAATCGGCTTTTGAGAGTCGGCATGACTTACGAAATATGATAATGTTGTGTTGTCGATGAAGTTGTTTGGTCCTCGGCTCTCTAAGAGACTTTGTTTTGTGCTTCTGTTATAGAAACTCTGTTTTCTTATATTAGTTGAGTATAATTTGCCTGGCACTAATGAATTTTCATTGAAACTTTCTGACATTTGGTTTAAGATGCATTCCATTAGAAGTTACAACTTGCCCAGCATTGTTTCAATTCCTTAAAATATGAAGTTGTATGTTTGATTGTTAAGTAAAATTTTCAATGTAGTTTTAATGCATTCTCTTTAAAGAAGGAATATTAGGCTCGTATGTATTTATTATGTCAAGGTAATTTAACTTGATAGTAAAATGGTTTTCAAAAAAAAAACTTGATAGTAAAATTATACATTTATTACTTTATATATTTTATACTGAACATGGTGGTTACACAATTGTTGGTGTAAAATAAAGTGTTATAACCCTAACACCTATTATAGGCAACACATTGGATGGAAATATGAATGATATTGAACAAAGTAATGAGAGTGAATGAAGTTCTTAGTAGCTTGGGGCTACAAGAACTATAAGGTACTACTTATAGGACACAACACAACATATTACAACATTACAATGTGCGATGGGGTGAGCAGTTTTTCTAGGATAGAATTGTAGGTTGTGCCCCAAGTTAGGAGGTCAAGGTCTTATGAGGTATTTCGCACTTCCAAGTAGATTACATAATACTATCTCAAACTCGATTGACTTGATCAAACATATTTAACTCTCAACCCTGTTTTTTTACTCAGTGTGGTAAGGAGGCCGTAAGGGCATCAACAATAGAATTTTTGGTGTGGTTTTTTAGGAGAGTTTGGCTGAAGTGGAAGAGAGAGAATAAGGAGAGAGAATGTTTTAGGTTGAATTGCTCTAGGAAGACCGAGCAGGAGAGAGAATGTTTTAGGTTGAATTGCTCTAGGAAGACCGAGCAGCACTGAAGTGCAAGTGCCTGGGGGCATGCGCCCAGCGGACAAATTAAATTGCAATTGCTCTTCAGGTTTTATTTTGTTTTGTTTTTTTCTTTTTTCCCTTCCTTCTCATCTTCTCTTTCTTAGTCACATTTGCAAAAACTCCTCAAAATCTATGCCTATTAAGGATAGTCTAAATCATATTTACTTAGTAAAATAGCCTTCACACGCTTGATCTAATAAAAGTGGCATTGCAAAAGCAGTAAGAAAAAGTCAGGGAGCATGAGATGAGGAGAAAGAAAGAAAATGCAGTAAACTAAAAAAGATTGATTCCCCGTTTCTAATCCTGATTTAAGTGTATTGCTAACCATACACAATATAAATAAGCATATCGAACAGCGTATCATAGGCATTACAAATAGCACACTACAACAAACATCACTGTCCCCACGCCAGAAACAAAATATGTTCTCTGGTCATCACTTCAAGTCATAAGAAGCCCTTAAGCCAGCTCCCTACGCCAGAAAACCACTTGGAGGGAGTTCAACTACATTGCATTACTTGTAGTCTTAGGCAGTCAGGCAGGAGCAGTGGTAATAGTCCACTACTTTCCCCAAGCAACCAAATCTTCAGAACGCCTTGAGATTAAGGCCCATGTCCAACCTTTTTGGAGCCTTGAAGGACCGTATTCAACTGTCAGCGTGCTCTGGTGTTCTTCTCCCTGTCCTTTGCACCATGTTCTACCTGAGTCTCGACATTCGTTAAATGTGATTCAGGACTTCTCTCCCGTTTATGGTCCCAGTTGTTGCGTTTAGGTTCACATCTCTCTAAGTCACCAATGCTCTTAATCTGTTTTCGTATGTCTTCAAACTCATTTTTCTCAACAGTCTGTCTTTTGTCTATCTCTATGTTGTGGCTTACTTTGGACATTTCTGGGCTCAAGGAGCTGCTTGTTGGATATGCTGAACTGTTGAAGCTTGAAGAAAAATCAGCTTTCACCATAGCACGGAAGTTGTTCTTAGAAGCAGGAATTGTCGAGCAAAAGACATCCCTAAAGTTGTGGGCAATTCCAATATTATAGGGATTCATCTTCCTCTCATAGCGGTATCTGAAATTCTCATATGTTGTCTGCAACAAGGACAGCACTATGAAGGGTGAGAGAGTGGACCAAAAATAAGTATATATCAATTGTAAGAAAACTGAAATGAACCTGATTTGTGAGAATCAGGTATATGTGAAATGAAGTGAGACCTCCAACAAACCAAGAAACAATGAATGTATATATCATAAGAATTCCTGAACAAGGTGATTTGGCAAAAGCCTTCCAGAAAGAGAAATTTCCTGATTTCATTATCAGTCTAATGTTTACACAACAGCAAGCGAAAATGTACAGGCACAAGAGAGTTGTAGAGGAAACAAACATGAAAAAGTGCCGATAATTTCTCTGCAAAAAAGTTGAAACCAAGACTGTCAGGTTAAAAGTTAAATAATGATACTTATAATAACAACATATCAAAAGGAAGACTTCCAGAAAAATACACCCAGTAGGTAAAGAAGGAGCATAGTTAAAATGGGCCTTAATGGCATAACTATGTTAGGCTACTCAATTTATGAGGACATACTATACCATGCTTACAGGACATTCTTCCAGACTGATAGCAAGCTTACGCCTACCTTTCCAATACATTGTCCCACCCACGGGCAATGGTGATCAAAGCGTTCAACACAGTTGTTACATATAGAACAATGAGAGCAGCGTGGTGGGCGGTATAGCATGCATGTTTGACAGTATTTGACCCTGACAACTATTCCATTGACTGTAACACTTTTTGTTGGGGGTAAACTTATACCACTCTGACTCCCTGCCCAGTCAGTTGAGATACTTGATGTATCTGCTTCATCATCTAGTTCCGGGGGGTGGAAATTTCGGGGAATTATTCCAGGATCTCTTCCCGAAGTGAGAAACAGAAGAACAATAATCTGCATTCCTTGACATAATCAATAAATTAGAGATTATTGTTATGATAATCTAACAATCTCATATTTATATTCTCAAAAACTAGATATTACACACTAAGATCCCACAGCTAATCTTTGTTCAATTCAACCAGTTTAATGTTCATAACATGGGATTTCCAGTCAGATAATGTCTATTATTTTGTTGAAAGGGAAGCTAAGTAGCTAACAGCTCATAAAATAAGGATTTCCAAGCAGATAAAGTGGGATTTCAGATTTGACCAGGGAAGGGAAAAAACTCACATGGGTAGTAAAAATAACAGCTACTGCTAGAAGAATATAGCCTACTCGGCTGGGGAGTTTATTGATAAGTCCTTCTGCAACAAAAACACAAAAGAAGAGTACTGGAACCAAAATTAAGCACAATGTGAAACATATTGATTTGAAATCTGGTCCAAATATAAGTCTGCCCCCAAAGAAGAATTTCTGCAAAGACAAATAAGAGAGGATAAGCTATTCCAACTTCAATGATTCAAACATATATGGCAAATAACACATACATAACGAGTTCAAAATTTTCTTCAGAGGATGCTATACACTGTTATCGAGTAAATTTGTATAACTATCCGTTTTTTTTGGTACATACATTGTATCATACAAAAGCAGAAGTAGAAAGAATTGTGAAGAAGAAATTGGGCCAAGCGTACATTACTTCCTTTCCAGACTTGATAAAGTCGGATGTTTGGAGAATTAACGTCGATCATTCGCCGGTTGGTGCTAGATAGATCATGAGAAGATGCAGTTGACGTTTGATACATATTCCTTTGCAAGCACGGCAGATATCAATAACACAGGAGGATTCTCCAAAGTCACCGACAAATCACCAATTCAATTCTGCATCAACACGTATAGTAGCCGCGTTACAAACATCAAACGAGCATGCACGCACGTATATTTCCAAGGAAATCACCAGAGAGAAAACGTAAAATTCAATTCAAACGGCATCGTATAACCAACCCGGTTATGCATTCAATATCATATTCCGGTATTCAATTCACTCAAAATATCATCAAAATGCATGAGAATTAGAAAGCCTTGGATTCGTGTTGCAATATTATTGTTAAAATTTAGCGGTGGAAAACAGGAAAGAGTATATATCTGTATGATGATCCGAGTGCGAGATTGATAATGGGGGAGGGAAAAGATGAGCAATGAATGCAGGGAGGGTTTGAAAGAAGGGGGAGAAGAATGTGGCTCTCTCCCTCTCTCTTGTCCTTAGTTGCCGGAAAATCTAATCGGTGCCGGAGCGGGGATAGATTGGATCAGGCGGGAGAGCAGGAGAGAGAGAGAGAAAGCAAAGGAGGCTCTGAAGTTTGATCATACACGAAAATGAACCCTCCTTTCCCAGCCGTCTCTGGCCAAGGCGGAGCTCCCTCTCACCTCTCAGCTCGATTTTCGGATCGTTATTGCTAATTCGGAATTTACCTTTTTTTTTTATTTTTTTATTTTTTATTTTTCCCCTTTTTCTACCTTTGCTTGTCGCGCTAATCAATTTACTGAGAGATAAAAAATGATGACACAACAATAATTCCTTCCTTCTCATCTGGAGATCAAATATTCTTCAACGGTATCTCTTCACTGTAATATCATTTCGTTGCATCTCCCCCTTTCAGAGAAAAAAAAATATTTAATTTAAAAAAAAAAACCATTTTCCTATACTAAAGTCACTAATGTTAATCCCATGGCATTATATTAATTTTTTTTATTTTACCTACTGATTTTTTTTTTTTTTTTGCAATATCTGATAGACAAATTCTATTTGTTTGCTGCATTTAATATTTCAAACATTCTAACCAAATTGCAAATAGAAAACAGTTAAACATGTCATATTTTTAAGTTTAAATTAAAAGCATATTCGGCTAGAATGTATAAACACTTTAGGGAAAAAAATTGTAGGAAATAAGATTCAAATTGGCCACTGAACGAAACCTGAAAATGCAATTAGGTCACTGAACGAAAAAAAAAAGTGCAATTAGGCCACTGAACACTCCAAATGCATGCAATTTCACTTGATAGCATGATACCTTTCATTTCATCAGGTTGCCTGCTTACATGGATGGTAAGTTAGCATTTTAAAATATTTTTTTAATTTTTTAATAATAAACTTTAAAGTTAAAAATTAAAAATTAAAAATTAATTGAAAATATTAAAAAATTAATTTTTTTAATTTATAATTTTAATTTTTAATATTTATTAAATAATAAAATTTAAAAATAAAAATTAAAATATTAGTATTAAAATATTAAAAAAATTAAATATTTAAAATTAATATTTTTTAATTTTTAATTTTTATATTTATTATTAAAAAATTATTTTAAAATACCACATCATCATCCAGGTAAGCAAGCAACCTGATGAAATGGAAGGTAACATGCTATCAGGTGAAATTGCATGCATTTGAAGTGTACAGTAACATAATTGCACATTTTTTTCATTCAGTGGCCTAATTGCACTTTCAGGTTACGTTCTGTGGTCAATTTGAATCTTATTCCTAGTTAATTTCAAATAGAAAATAGGACACATTTTGGGAGTTTTGTTTAGCAAAAAAATTGTTTGAATGACTAGATGTGATTTTTAAAAAACGGAAATCACGTATCATTGTATCAAAGTGACAAAAATCATATTTGAAAATTAAATATAAAAATTGTCTAATAATCTTGTGGTCAATACTAAACTGACCCCTATCATTTTCATCAACTAAATTTTACCTTTTCCTTTTCTTCTTCTTTTTTTTCGCATTATGAGGATTCCTTAGCATCTTTTTCTTTTCAGGTCTGTAACTTTGTATTGGGCGGTGCCACTACTGTTCCATAGTTCATATGAGAATTAAGGGTGCCTCAACGTCGATGGGAGCCTAGATGCGGAAGGAACTGCAGGGTGCGGTGGTGCTCTACAGAATCACAAGGCGAGTGGCTAGGAGGTTTCATGCAAGCGTTCTACACAACACATGCCATTGAAGCGGAAGTTTGGGCAATTGTCAAAGATTTAGAATGGGCTTGGAAGAAAGATGTTCGGCATTTAGTTATCCAAAGTGATTCGAAAGAAGCAGTGGATTGGATCAATGGTCGTGATACCCTGATAGGACATATCCGAATGCTTGTTGAGGAGGGCCATAGTTGGATGAAAAAAGATTGGGATATACAAGTGCATCATGTACTTCGGGAACAAAACATGGTTGCAGATAGCATTGCCAAGATGGCCAGACACAGTGTAGACTCATACAAAGATATTAGAGACCCACCGCAAAGAATCTTGAACCTAATTGAGGACGATAGATTAGGCCGAACACGACAGTGTAGAGGTAGTGAGAGGAATTTGTAGATGTGTTCCTGGGGTTTCATCCCCTCCTTTCTGATCAAAAAAAAAAAAGGGCCAATCTTGAGTTCATGTATGGTCATGATTTGTTGAATTATTTATTATATATATTTATGGAGGGGTGAATTAGTAATTTTGTGTGCATTTATAAGTCATAATATTATTATTTGTAAGTGTTATCAAAATTTTAGGAGGTATATTTTTGATAGAATTGTAATTTCTCGTAAGATTGTGTTTTTGGTGTGATTGTGTACTTTTAGTTCCATACATATGCACTTCTTATTCTATAAGTGTGCACTCTAATATATATTCGTGTGCTTGTAAATGTGTCATATGGAGGATAAGGTATGCGCTATGTGTGCATTGCATTGTAGTGTATGTTGTTATGTTCATTCTAAAATTGTGTGTGCGCTTATATTTCAGTGTGCTCATTTAATCCTAGTATATTGGTTATAGTATGCATTGAATCGGGCATTGTGTGCATTTATGATTTTTAGTTAGTGTGTATGTCGCCATCCATTTATGTCAAATCGTTGTTTGTTGTTCTTGTCTTTGGATTCATATGTGCATATGTGCTATTGTGTGTGCACTTACGATTGTGCGAGATTTTAAAGGTGAACACTTGTTTTGGTTTTGTTTGCGCTCAAATTGTGAACTCATTTATTAATGCACACAGATTTAATTTGTATGTGTGTGTAGGGATGAATGAGGCACATAAATATTATAATTGATGCACTTTAAGTACATAAATCACGCACCTAAAGCTTTAAACTAATGCACCTTAAGCACACAAACGACGCACCTTAAGAAGGGAAACCACACACTTTAAGAAGTAAAACAACGCACCTTAAGTTTCAACAAAAATGCACCTTAAGTTCTCACTGAAAAATTGATGCATCTTAAGCACAGAAACCACACACCTAAAAAAGGAAAACCACACACCTTAAAATAGAAAACCGTACATCTTAACTACGCACCTTAAGACCAATACGAAAAATTATAATTATTAAGTTTTATGATTACTAATATATTTGAAGCTAATAATAAGATAGAAAATTAAGCAAACAAATGCGATCATATTTTTCATGCAATTTTCCCTCGTAATATAAGCTAAGGATATAGGATATATACACATACCTACACATGTGCATGTATCACTGTACGTGTAGATATTTATATATATTCATCACCCTCTATAAAGCAAAATAATATTGTATTCTTAATCACGTGCAAGCCACACATAAATGGTTGTTTTATCTTTATTACTATAAAGAAAATATCTAAAATTCTAAACAAGTAAACAACACAAGGACTTTGGTCCTAAGCCCTAATTAAGCAACCCCAGAGTTTCTCCTCCCTTGCTAAGTAAAGTGCAGAAGCCAACTTATATGGGTTTGCTTTGCAGCTTTATTATATCTTTTTCAAAAGCAAGAATCCATCTGTTCCTCACCACTTATATTTTACTGCACTAATGCTTGACAGATGTATTATTTTATTAATATTGTTTCATTTATGATGTTTAAGATTTACATTGTGGGATATAATATACTTGTATACTTGGTTAAAGAAGGCTATATAAAGTTAAGGTATACTATCCACTTCAAGATTGTTACTTACAAAAATTGTACAAATTAGATGAAATACAAGTTAACTCTCAAGTTTAGATAGGAGATTTAGTTCTATAAACTTGTAAAGTTATGCAAAGGTCAAAATAGAGCTGGGTTTAATTTTGATTTTAATGCTTGTAACATTAATTGTTTCACGTTTGATCAATTAGTATTTAGATGTCGTGTTTGGTGTATGTGTTTCTCATATTTCATAGCCTTAGCGATTTCACCCAATTCGAACAAGTTATTATTACCTATAGCATTGTAGCAAGATTTAACCAAGTTTGGATCCCTACCTTCTACGCCATTGCCGGCACCTTATTTGATTCATTTAGTTAGATCGCTTACTTGCTACTATTTGGGTGGTCGCAGGATCAAATTCCGATGGTGGAAACATATCATTGATTCTTTGGGCTAAAAAATTTGAAAAAATATAATAAAACAAATACTAACTTGTAAAGAATTATAAGTATTTACAAAAACAAAACCAAACAAAAAAAAAAAACAAAACAAAACAAAAATTCTTGATATAGAACTTTAAAGCTTGCACTTAACTCGTAAACTACTCCATTATATTCCTACATACCAGTCCTTTAATGTAGTTCTAGGTCCCATGCGCAGTTGCCTAGGCCATGGCTAGGAAGGTAAGAGAAACGTTACTGTTTTTTTTAGTACTATTGACTCTGTTACAATGTAGTATCTGTTTATAACTACTTTCTCAACCTACTATTAAATTGAAAGAGAAAGTAAAAAAAGCAATATCCAAGGGGCAAATTTGGAATTAAGCCTCCAAATAAAATATAACTTCCTTTATATAATTATTAAATTAAATCTCACTAAGGTGGGACATTACAAGAGGATTACGTACTAATAATTGCGAAGAAAGCGCTGGCAAGCACGGAAAACACACTCTTTGAGTTCTATATAAGACCCTCCTTAACATCCTTCTATTATTTCAGCACAGCTTCCATATATGTTGTGTATGTAGTCAAGCCCTCAGTCCTACTTCCAATATAATATTCCATCCTATTTCGATCTTCCCACTATACCTTAGATTTTAATTTCAGCCATTGCACCAAAAACCCGACGCGAATTAAAGATCAATTCAAAGCAAAAGATTAGGTTAGGTTAGATCAGATCAGATCAGATCAGATCAGAGAAAATCATAGTGAAAATGAAGAATAGTAAGGTGGCCGTTTTCGTGAAGCATGTTGTTTCAGTGTTGAGTGCTCTGGCCAAGTCCAAATCCGTGGCCATTAGAAACAAAACCGAAGCTATGAAAGCTCGAATCATGCTCTTCTCCTTGATGAAGAGCCGGAAGCTGTCTCTGCAAGGCCGCCTCGGCATCGGAGCCATCTCTCACAAGATCCACGCCTTGCTCGCCCAACACGCGCACGACGGCGACGCCGAGGAGGAGGAGGAGGCGGCACTGGCCGCCAAGGACCTCGCCAACAGAAACGCCGTAACCGCCTCGGAGAGCACTCACATTGAGGCGGAGGCGGTTAGCGGAGGACACGATCATCATCAGTACCTGATTGATCAATACAGTTATTACGACGACGACGATGATGACGATAAGTATCCGGATCTCCGGCACTCGCTGTTCGATGAGGAGGAAGAGGAGGAGGAGGACGATCCGAACGCGTCGGTGATCGAGATGGTTCGGAGCTCGAAGGAAGACGAAGGCGAGAAGTTCAGCCTGGAAGACGAGATCGACCACGTCGCCGATTTGTTCATCAAGAAGTTCCATAAACGGATGCGCTTGCAGAAACTCGAATCGTTCAAGAGGCTTCAGGAGATGATTCAGAGAAGTGCATGAGACCGCTAGCTTGTGCTGCATCTCAGAATAATCCGGCCGCCGGCGCCGGAGATGTTTCAGTTTTATTATTATTATTATTTTTTAAAATTTAAACTAATTATTTTTAACAACTAATACTCGATCGCGTTATTTAGTGATGCGAGTTTGAAGCATTTCTATCATTAGTTTGATGAATGTATGATAGTATCATTTCGAGTTCAACTAACCGGGTTTGAACTCGCTTCTCTGATCGGAGGATTTCTTTTACTACAATTCCAATTAAACCAGGGTTATGATAATATATTCCGTTCGTTTAATTGTTAAATTATTATGGAGTAACATTATTTATAAAAAATAAAAATAAAAAAATTAACTGCCCATTTGGCGGGAAAATATTTTTTTTTTCAACAATTCTTTAAATATATATGTTAATTTTTTATATTTGATTAATTAGTGACAAAATCTTGTTTACTCGTATGAAGAGTAGAAAAACATTTTGAGGTTAAGGAGTAGTCAATAGAATAGCACAGAAAGAAAGATTGATTCTCATGTTTTCTATGGGAATTTCTTCTCTCCCCAGCGTACATCAAATAATCTTCTCTACTGAGCACACTATCAAATTGCTAAAAACTTTAGCAGACAATAAGAACCTCAAATTTGGAAAAATCATACACGCCCTTTTGATTGTATCCAATCAAGCCTCTGAATGCCATGTTGTCCACCATAATTCTCTTATCAGTCTTTACTCGAGGTGTGGCCAGCTCCCTGTTGCCCGCCATCTGTTCGACAGATTGCCTGAACGAAACATTGTTTCCTGGAGCGCTATAATGGCAGGGTATTTCCGCAGTGGTTTTGTGGATGATGTTCTTGAACTGTTCAAAGACATGATTGCAGTGGGCAGTTTGCGTCCAAATGAGTATGTTTTATCGACAGTTCTTTCTGCTTGTTCAAGCAATGGTTTGTGTGATGAGGGGCGGCAGTGTCATGGGTATGTGGTGAAATCCGGGTTGTTGTCTCATCAGTATGTGAAGAACGGGCTTGTTAGCATTTACTCGATTTCTTCAGATGTGGAAGGAGCTATGAGGGTATTGGATTCGGGATCGGATAATGTCACTTACAATTCTTTTATCAATGGCCTTTTGGATGGCGAGTATGTAAGTGAAGCATTGGGAATTTTGAAAAGAATGGTGGATGATGGCTTAAAATGGGATAATGTTACATATGTTAATGCTTTTGGTATCTGTGCTCGGCTCAAGAATTTGAATTTTGGTTTGCAAGTTCATGGCAAGTTATTGAAGTCCAGTGTAGAGTTTGATTTCTTTATTGGTAGTGCAATAATGGACATGTATGGAAAATGTGGCGAAATTTTCTCTGCAAGAAAAATCTTCGACTCTCTGCAAACTCGAAACGTGGTGTCTTGGACTACATTGATGGCTGCTTACTTGCAGAGTGAGTGCTTCGAGGAAGCACTGAAAATGTTCCCACAAATGGATACGCAGGGCGTTTTGCCAAACGAATACACTTTCGCGGTGCTGCTGAACGCTTGTGCTAGTCTAGCAGCGCTTGGGTATGGAAACTCATTACACGCACGTGTTGAGAAGACGGGATATAAGGATCACGGTATTGTTGGGAACGCTTTGATCAATATGTACTCAAAGTGTGGCCTTATCGAAGCTGCTCGTACATTGTTTTTAAACATGGTTTACCGAGATACAGTGACTTGGAATTTGATGATATCTGGTTTATCGCACCATGGATTTGGCGAGGGTGCGATTAACATGTTTAAGAGCATGTTGGCTTCCAAAGAACAGCCAAACTATGTAACTTTTATAGGAGTCTTATCTGCTTGTGGGCACTCGGGTCAAGTAGACGAAGGTTTCTACTATTTGAACCATCTAATGAGGGAAATGAACATTAAGCCCGGGTTAGAGCATTATACGTGTGTTGTTGGGCTTCTAGGTAAGGCTGGGAGACTCAACGAAGCCGAGAACTTCATGAGGTCCACATCGATCACCTGGGATGTTGTTGCCTGGCGGACTTTGCTTAATGCTTGTCATGTCCATCGAAATTACGATTTAGGTACAAGGGTTGCAGAATTTATGTTGAATATGTATCCTTATGATGTGGGAACCTATGTCCTGTTGTCTAATATGCATGCTAGAGTGAAAAGATGGGATGGAGTTGCAAGGATGAGGAAGCTTATGAGGGAAAGGAATGTCAAAAAGGAACCTGGGATAAGCTGGACCGAGATTAAGAATAATGCCCACATCTTCGTTTCTGGTGATAACATGAATCCCGAGATTGTTCAGGTTCATGAGAAGGTAAGGGAGCTGTTGAGCATGATAAAACCGTTAGGTTATGTCCCCAATATCGCTTCTGACCTGCACGACGTTGAGGAGGAACAGAAAGAAGATTACCTTAGCTATCACAGCGAGAAATTGGCTATTGCGTATGCTCTCATGAAGACGCCTCCTCATGCTCCAGTTCGTGTCATTAAGAACCTGCGTACGTGTGATGATTGCCATTCTGCAGCAAAACTTATTGCAATGGTCACGCGTAGAGTTATAATTATTAGAGATGCCAACCGTTTCCATCGCTTCCATGATGGATTATGTTCCTGTGCTGATTACTGGTGATAACAGATCTGATATGGATTGGACTAAATTGATTCCAGAGGAGGTTGCTGATTATAAGCTTGAAAAGGAGATATACACCTAATATTTCATCAAGTATCTGGTGTTTTCCTCTTCAAGCCTATTTTCAAGTTCTAAAACTCAAACTACTGCAGTCTGCAGAAGTGTCATGGGGAGAGGTGTTGAAGAACAACTGAATCTACATCAAGAACCTGAGGTGGAAGTTCCTTCTTGATCCCATATTCAAAATAAAATTTTAAGTGAATGGGTTGTATTCATATTTCCCCTTGACTGTTTATCATTAGGGTGAAAGAATCCTTGTTACCTCACCAAATCAGAACAGCAGACCAAGCAGCATGGTTGTCAAGGCAAGTCCATGTTCTTTAGAGGTGACGAGGGCACTATGTGTACATTGTGAACATGAATTTTGTACATTATGAACATGAATTGTGTATATTATGAAGTCAAATTCTGTGTATTGAATCAGAGTCAACAGTTATGGGTTATTAGGTATGTGCATTATGAACATAAATTTTGTAAATTATAAAGTCAAATTATGTGTACTGTATCAGGACACTATGGACCTGGTCCACGATATAAATAGTTCAATTCGCTCATCTTTAAAAAATAAAAATAAAAATCTGTCCAACGTATATGTACTGGCCCAAAGACTAGAGGCCACAACAGTGCATTTTATTGGGTCAGCCGGTCAGCGTTAGCCCATAGCTTCACTATGGCGCCAAAACTTCCCGCCAAAAACAAATGCCCTGTCTGTGTAACTACCGTGCGCTGGTGTGCCCTAACCCTACAGAGCAACTTCACACAGACACTATCCACTCAGAGAGAGAGAGAGAGTGAGAGAGACAGACAGAAGAAATGGCGGGAGAAGGTGATAGGCGTCCGTCCGATCCGCCATTGTCCCCCAACGACGGAAATGGAAACCCAGCGTCGACACCTGATTCACCTACCTCGGTGGGATTCAACACGGATCAACTGCCGTACAACACCAGCCATGCGTCGGAGCCTTACTCCGACGAAGACGAGGCTTCTGTGGATCCGGAGATCATAAGAGACGAGCCTGATGATGTAGTCGATGTCGAAGAGGAAGGAGAGGACCTTTTCCACGACAATTTCCTCGAGTTAGTACTGCTATTTTTTTTTAAAATTTTTTTTGAAGCAAAACCAAAAAGACTAGATTATATCAAAGCTAAGAAAGTAGATGTTCACTATGTTTTTTTTTTTTATGTTGTAATTTTGCTGTTATTTTGACATTTTGACATTTCGACTGTAGAGGTTTTTGCACTGATTTTGCTTGGGTTCTTTAATTTCTTCAAATTATCAGCGACTATCAAAGAATGGATGAACAGGACCAATACGAGTCGCTTGGTTTAGATGATTCGGTAGAAGATGAGAGGGGATTTGATCAGATCATGGCAGACCGCCGCGCTGCTGAGGTCGAGCTTGATACCAGAGATGCTCGAGTCTCGCACCGCAAGTTGCCTCAGCTTCTTCATGATCAAGGTCCAGCTATCTTTTGCCATTCGTATCTCTTGAATTTGCTTTATTATTGCAATTTTTTGCTCTATGTTTTAATTTAAGAATGTTACTTGGATACATACAACTATCCCTTGCTCTGAGACAAAAAATAAACACACAAAAAGTTTGACATTTATCCCAGTAGACTATTAACATGATCTAGTAGCTAATTAATTAAAGCATTTAAAAAAAAATAAAAAAGTTCTGCAATGTTAAGTGTAAGGGGCTGTTTACAAAACTAGTCTAGGAGTGTACTTGTTGTGAAGAGGCAGCTGCTGAGAGAGGGTGGGGAGGGCGGGGGGTGAGGGAAGGGAATTAAAACTACTTTATCTACCTACGAAAGAAGGGAGTGCTTTCAGCATGTCAAGTGACAGAATAGGTCACACAGTCAGTGAGTGTGCCTTTGCCCTTCTTCTGGGAGTATTTATGAAATTCCATAATTAAATTATTGCCTTCGTTTATTTGCTAGTCTGATATTAGTTTTCTTTCATACCTCCATACATTATAAATTGATATTTGGTTTGGGTTTACACATTGCAATTGTAGGTTATTCAAAACTATTACTATCATTTTAGCAATTTGCACTATTTCATTGCTTCATTCAGTTGTCTGAGGCTGAATGTCTCTCATTGCCTCACTACTGCTTTTTTTTTTTGCATCCCCTAGTGAAGCAGCCTCATTGTCAGCATTATCATGTTATGCAATTCATTAATGAATACATGGTATGCTGAAAATTTTCTGATAGCCACTGTGCATCAAATAAACATATTAATTGCTCTGATTCTCTCAGCCATTTATGAAGTGTCTACTTCGTATTTCCCCCCTTCATTTATGAGCCAGATATTAGAGGAATTGTTATCCAAATACTAAAACTGGACATGTGCTGTTTTGCTGCAGATACTGATGATGAAAACTATCGACCATCAAAAAGAACTCGAGCTGATTTTAGACCCCCAACGACACCTAGAAGTGCTGATGATAGTGATGCAGTGCAGAGTTCACCAGGGGGTGGGGGAGCTAGATGGAGAGGGGGAGGGAGTAGCCCGGGAGATGTGCCAATGACAGATCAGACTGATGATGATCCATATGAGGTCTGGACATGTTTCTGATTGTGCCTTTTTTAACTCATAAATCACCGAGGATCATCACATGCCAATTTGTGGATTTTCTTTTATTATCAATATACTAATTCATGGGTATTTTTTGTAGGATGAAGACAATGATGAAGGAGAGTTTGAGATGTACAGGGTTCAGGGAACTCTTAGGGAGTGGGTCACACGGGATGAAGTTCGGCGCTTTATTGCAAAAAAGTTCAAAGAATTTTTGCGTACATATGTAAACCCAAAGACTATGCAGGAAGATTATCTAAAACAGATAAATGAGATGGTGTCAGGTATGTCTTTCAGTGCATGGATTGAACTTGGTATTTCTTGTCCTATAGCACGATGACTTTATAAAGCATTAGGTGAGTCACTAACAGAGTAATCATGACATTTGATCTTTGTATTGCCATGTTCAGAAGAATGATCATGACACTCATGAGAGATATCTCTCCTAAGTGAATACCTTTGTGATCAACTTTGTAAAGAAAGCAAGTTGATTGTGCTTCTTCTTTGTATCTCAAGAGTTCAATCATGCACCCTTGCCCCTTGGATTAAGGGTTTATTTGAAACTTTTAGGAAAGTAAACTTAGTTCATGCCTAGAAGAAAGTATCTGATTTTTACATTCCAAGTTCATTATACATATGCTTTCTAACCCTTGAATCCTCCTGTCAACCTAATTTTCTAACATGTCTCATGTTTACTCTCTGACTCAGCTAGCTCATTTCTTGTCTGCAGTTAACAAGTGTAGCCTTGAGATTGATTACAAGCAATTTATATACATCCATCCCAATATTGCCATCTGGTTGGCAGATGCACCCCAGTCTGTCCTTGAAGTAATGGAGGAAGTCGCGAACAAGGTTGTCTTTGACTTGCATCCCAACTATAAGCAAATCCATCAAAAGATCCATGTTCGTATTACAAATTTACCAGTTTATGATCAGATTCGTAATATCAGGTAAAATGGCAATCCTATTTATCTGCTTCAATAAATATCCTTGAAGTTGTACACTAGTCATGAGAATTTTCATTCCTTTCTTCAGGCAGATTCATTTGAACACCATGATTCGTATTGGGGGAGTTGTTACCCGACGGTCCGGAGTCTTTCCTCAGCTGCAGCAAGTAAAGTTTGATTGCAACAAGTGTGGGTCAGTTTTGGGCCCCTTTTTCCAGAATTCATATTCTGAAGTCAAAGTTGGTTCATGTCCCGAGTGCCAGTCAAAAGGTCCATTCACAGTCAATGTTGAGCAGGTGAAGTTCATATGAGTCTTCTTGTACCTGCAGGAATAAGAAGTTGGATGATTTACCTACATTGTTTTTTTGGCAGACAATTTACAGGAATTATCAGAAACTGACACTACAAGAGAGCCCAGGAATAGTGCCTGCTGGTCGACTTCCTAGATACAAGGAAGTGATACTGTTGAATGATCTTATTGATTGTGCCCGTCCTGGAGAAGAGATTGTAAAGTCTTAATATATTTGGCTGTATAGTTGTTTTAACTCTTGGTCGTAAACTTAGTTGGTTCTGATTCACATGCCTTTTCCTATCTCTTGATTTTCAGGAAGTCACAGGGATATATACGAACAATTTTGACTTGTCTTTGAATACCAAGAATGGATTTCCTGTGTTTGCCACTGTTATTGAAGCAAATTATGTCACAAAGAAACATGATCTCTTTTCAGTTTACAAATTAACTCAAGAGGACAAAGAAGAAATAGAGAAGTTGGCAAAAGATCCAAGAATTGGAGAGCGGGTATGCTGCTTTTCCCCTTTTTCAATCAATTTTACTGTTTTATCTATTGGCAAGTTGTTCCATCTGAAAAATGCTGGAGTTAGAGTACTAAATTCTCTTGCTATACTTTTGAAAACTTGTTCTGGAAATCAGATTGTTAAATCAATTGCTCCATCTATATATGGTCATGAGGACATAAAGACCGCAATATCTCTTGCACTTTTTGGGGGCCAAGAAAAAATTGTTGAAGGGAAACATCGGCTGCGAGGAGACATTAATGTACTTCTCTTAGGTGATCCAGGGACAGCCAAGTCACAATTTCTTAAGTAAGAATTTTCAAAATGACTTAATTGTTGAGTGTTGACAGTGACTGGTAATTTAACAATAGAAACTTCTTTTAAGGTATGTTGAGAAAACAGGGCAGCGAGCTGTTTATACCACTGGAAAAGGAGCATCTGCAGTGGGGCTTACAGCAGCAGTACACAAGGACCCAGTCACTCGTGAGTGGACACTTGAAGGGGGGGCACTTGTTCTTGCTGATAGAGGAATTTGTCTGATAGATGAGTTTGACAAGATGAATGATCAGGACAGGTTGGAAATGCCACCCTTTTCTAGTTTTTGTTACTTGATTCTTTAGTTTATCTTCCTAGACTTTTTTCCCCTCTAACTCATTCTTTTTATTCGTTCAGGGTAAGTATTCATGAAGCCATGGAGCAGCAGAGTATAAGTATATCAAAAGCTGGTATCATCACTTCTCTTCAGGCACGCTGTTCCGTCATTGCTGCTGCAAATCCTATTGGAGGAAGGTGCATGAGTAGTTGAATTTTTAATTATTAGTTTATCTAATGTTTGGTTACCTATACAAATTAAGCTTGTCATTTTGTTTTTTCTTTTATTACTTCACTAACCAATATTTTATAATAATCCGTTGCAGATATGATTCTTCAAAGACTTTTTCACAGAATGTAGAATTAACAGATCCAATCATTTCTCGTTTTGATATTATGTGTGTTGTCAAGGTTATATGCTTGATTTCTTTTACATGAATTTGGTTTTCCTGTTAATTACTTTTATGAGCTGTATTGACCAGGAAGGATTTTTGCTTTGTGCAGGATGTGGTTGACCCAGTGATTGATGAAATGCTAGCAACATTTGTTGTTGACAGTCATTTCAAGTCACAACCAAAAGGGGCCAATTTGGATGACAAGTCCATGAATAATTCTCAGGATGATCTCCAATCTAATGTGTCACTTGATCCTGAGGTTTGTTCTTGAATTCTTTGTGCAAGGGAGCCAAATTTATCAAACTTTCATGTTATTAATGCGCTGAGAATTTGTCTTCTGTGCACAGATAATTCCTCAAGATTTGCTAAAGAAGTACTTAACTTATGCGAAGCTAAATGTTTTCCCAAAGTTGCATGATGCTGATTTAGACAAGCTCACACAAGTTTATGCTGAATTGAGAAGAGAATCTTCAGTAAGAAAATTCCCTTTTAAGAAATCATTATAACTATAAGTTATATTAATATTAAGTTATGGTTTTGAAACACGTAGCATGGACAAGGAGTTCCTATAGCAGTGAGGCATCTAGAGTCCATGATTAGGATGTCTGAAGCTCATGCAAGAATGCACCTTAGGCAGCATGTTACTCAAGAAGATGTAGACATGGCTATTCGAGTCCTTCTGGAATCATTCATATCCACACAAAAATTTGGAGTTCAGAAAGCTTTGCAAAGGGTAACTATAGTGAACCCTTGCTTACCATATAATTTGAAGTGTTATTCTACCCCACAAGGAAGTTTATGTAATGAGTGGTTTGTTGTGTATTGTCTGCAGAGCTTCAGAAGGTATATGACATTTAAAAGGGATTTCAATGCAATTGTGCTCCATCTATTGCGCGGGCTGGTGAAGGATGCTATCCACATGGAAGAAATCATGTCTGGCTCTGCTGCGAATTTGAGCCATATTACTGTGAAAGTGGATGAACTGCAAAGCAAGGTGATTTAGACAGACAACTAAATTTCTAATCCTGTCCTTATAATTTTGTTTCTGGTCAAGGAGAGTATTAATTGATAACATTTGTGTGCAGGCACTTGATTATGGCATCTCAGATCTTAGAGAATTCTTTACCAGTGCTGAATTTTCTAGAGCCAACTTTGAGCTGGACGAGGCGCGCGGTGTAATAAGGCACCGCCTTTCTAGCTGATTTAAAGATTAGACATTCAGCGGGCAGGCCTGGGCTTTTTGTGTTGCGTTTAAAAATGTAACAGTAGCATAGATCTGTACGTGTTTATATAGTGAGTGATTATTAAATAGTGACGGTATCTGGAGCTTGCAGGCTGCTACTGTTGCCCTGCTTTTACCTTTTAATTGTATTACCTTTGCAAAATGATTTCTAATTCCATATACAATTGCTAATCTTTAACTCAATTTCTCTGTTACTTAACAAAATATGTACTGTGATCTTAATGAGCAAAAAAAAAAAAAAAAAAAACAAATTAGTTTGATTTGTTCAATAAAATACACTCCGACGTCATTGAATTTATTTTTATTTTATTGACCTGCTAGTCTGCAACCAAAAGAGGCGTAGAAATGTAGAATTTGAAAAGCCCAATTAGTTTTAGCCCAGCCTAGGAATACAGACGCAATACATTGTCCCGATTCGTACGGGTAAACGGAGGGAGAAAGGAGCATTACGAGGTCGTCTCAAGTTGGATATGGGATTGGGCGGAAAATGGGGGACGATAGCGGCGGTGGTGGGGATAGCGGTGGCGCTGAGGGCTGTGAGCAAGCAGTATGGGTGGGAGCTGGACAAGGATGCTGCTTTTGATTGGTTTAAGCAAATGTCTGATCGGCTGGGATGCTGGGCGATCCCGGCCTATGTTGGCTTACACACCGTCACACTGGCGCTGTGCCTGCCCTATGCCGTCTTCTTCGAGGCCGGCGCCTCTTTCCTCTTCGGATTCTTCCCTGCCGTCTTATGCGTCTTTGCCGCCAAGCTCCTTGGCGCCTCCCTCTCTTTCTGGATCGGCAGGTACGCCTCTCACAACTTCTTCTCTTGTTGAATTTTTCACTTTGAAGCTTAATGCAAAGTCCTTGATGTTTTTATTTTATTTTTTACCCTTGCTGTTCATTGAATTTTTCAAATTTATTCGGTGATTCGGTTATGTATACGTTGATTGTTGTTTCTGTGAACTGCCAAACCCTGCACATTTCTCAAGAGATCAGAGGGGAAAAAGAAGTTTATTTCTGAAACGCTAAGAGAAACCTCTAAATTGAGGATTATGATTATCAAGTTATGGAATTCTATACTGTACTCTGTTCTGTGTATCAGGGAAATGACTTTGTATAAAATGCACATAATTATGGATTTAATAACAAAATTTTGCTTTCAGAAGAAGAAAAGCCATAAATAATTAACCAATTAAGTCACAAATTTTTCTAATAAGTTGTTTCCTAGTACAGTAATATTGTTACCCCCATTCAGAGTAAAACAATATTTTAAAAAGTCACATATGGATACAATGCTCTAGATAGTAGCACTGTAGTGGACTACAAAGACAAACAGTCAAACAGAGCTTACCCTCCCTTCTGCCTTACCACCAAAACATCAAGACCTCTGCTTTACTCCTTTGCTGGATCATCTTTCCGGCTGGTAGTCCATATAGCTTTTCTGGAAAGTGTGTTGAGGCAAATCCTACTTTCCCAGGATAGAGATAATTCCCAGATTTTTCTTGTGTATAAAATCTTGTTCTAGTGGCATGTCAGTATTCCTCCAAAACCCTAGTCCCAGACTCCCAGGTGCATATCTTCTTGAGTCTTATGCCACCAATAATGTTGTGCTGTGGAAGAAACCTTAGATGGCAAAGAACTTGGAGACCTCAAAATGATGGTGGGAGAGAATTGTAAATGTATGGCAATAGTTATCTACTTATCTCTCTAAGGGAAAGTTCATGAATATATATCTGATGTGCCACATCGTTCACGAAGAGTGCCAAAGGAAAATCCTAAATAACAGGTATGCATGAATTGGTCCTGGTCATGCATGCTATCACATAGGAGTTGGAGAGCATTTTATTTGTATTTTCCTTCAAATAATGTAGTGGCTGGGATTTAATTGCAGTGGCTTAGTTTATGTTATTTGCTAGGGAATGGCGTTAGTCTTTGATGTATATAAACGCCTGAAGCGGAAGTGAATAAAATCATCTGATTCTTCTTAAAAAACCTTCCTTGTACACAATTTTTTATCCTTCATTTGAATTTACACCCAAACTTTCCATTGGAGACCATCCATCCAAGGTCAATGGCATCAACGTAATAAATTTCCTGCTTGTATGTTAGATTCTATTTTGTTTCACAGCACAAAGGCAAAATGTTTTCCTTGTTTACCTAACTGAATATGAAATTGTTGTGTTCTAATATTAAGGAAAGAAAATCAATCTTTTTCATTTAGCAATAACATAACAACCTCTGACCCTTTCTTTCTCTTGTTTATTTTCTTGATGCTGCATTGCAATGGATGTGTTGATTGCATTCACGGAAGGATTTTTTTTTGGCGGTGGGGGTGGGCACTGGGAATTGGTTGAGTTGATAAAGATTTTTCACTTCACTCAAAATGACTTCAATTTCAATTTATAGAATTCCGTCTCTGTGGGCAATCTGTAAGTTCAGGCCATTTGGTTGGAAGGAGGGAATTAGGGTAGGAAAGGAATTTCAATTTCTTCCAACCAAACAACCTGTGGAAGTTCTTTTTGAGACTGGTGGTATGTCTTGGCCCTGGAGACTCCTAATGCTTTTCACTCTATGTGTGTGCTTACATTGTTCATCCTAGTTATAGATGATGCCCTAGGATTCCTAGGTCAGAAGTTCTTTTACAGTTTTACATTACAGCGGCCAATTAGGAATCCAATATGTGTGTGTTTATGCATGGTTTGGAGCCATTGATTGACATTGATACTGTTGCTTCCTCAGGCTTTTGTTTAAGAGTTCTAGCTCCGCTACGAACTGGGCCCACAGCAACAAATACTTTAATGTGCTTTCTAGGGGAGTTGAGCAGGACGGATGGAAGTTTGTTCTTCTTGCTCGCTTCTCACCTATACCCTCTTACATCATCAACTATGCACTAGCGGCAACAAGAGTCAGGTTCCTTTGGGATTTTCTTCTGCCTACCGCAGTTGGCTGCCTGCCTATGATCTTGCAGAACACGTCGATTGGTAGTCTTGCGGGTGCTGCTGTGGCTTCTGCATCCGGGTCACAAAAATCTCAGGTCTGGTCTTATATCTTCCCGGTTCTTGGTATCTTTTCCAGCATCCTCATTTCCTTGCGGGTTAAAAAGTACTCCAAGGATATCGCTGCTGCTGATGAAGGCGTTTCAAGCGAGGATAAGGACGACACTAAATCTGTTCAGCCTAGTAAAACAACAGCTAGTAGAAAAACAAGTGAAGTCACACATAGAGGCAAAAGATGAGCCTTTCACCCTTCCAAGTTTCCACATTGCCAATCATTTTGGGTTTTCCTATTTTAAATTAGATGATTACTGCAGACTAGTTAAAAGCACTTCTTATTTCAAGGAAATTAGCAACAGAGACTAGGACTTGCTCCTATTTTCATTTCCTCTTTTTTTTTTTTTTGGTCATTTCACAATGTTGTGTGTGAATTTTTCTTTCCAAAAGGTTGAATCCCCAACCTCAAGGGTCCCTCACGCTCCGGCTCGATAGAGCATCTGGGGTGTGTGAAATATATTGAAAGTAGGAAAACATGACTAAAAAGAAAATGTCATTAATATTTTTTTTTAAAAGGTCATTAAAGAGTAAGCATCACTTGAACCCCTAACTCACACTTCTATACTTGAACCTACCACAACTTTAAGGAGAAAATTGAAACATACTTCTCTTATAATTACTCATCATGATCTATTATTCTATTATATGTTCATAATGTCAATATTAAAATGTTATGTTCTTGTTTCATGAAAAAAGTCTGAACATACATTTTATGTTAAAGTTATATATATCGATATATCTTGGGCCTTGCATTACGTGAAACGCGCATGCCTTTGCTAGTTCAATAGAAAAACGACTATATTTACATACTTGAGTTGAGTTTTGGGTAGTCGGATTATGGGGATGATTTTGCTGATGAGGCTTATATGGAGTAGTTGGAGCGTACTAGGGGGCGGAGTGGATCTCGGGCACGTTGAGATGTTCTTATTTCATGAAAAATGTCTGAACATATATTTTATAAGTTATATATATGGATATATGTTGGGCCTTGCATTACGTGCAACGCGCGTGCCTTTAGTGGATCTCGGGCATGTGGCCATGAGAGGAGGCGTTGTCACTATGAGTTTAGGTACCGTTTTTTATTGTTATATTGCAGGTTTGTCTCTGTTTTGTTGAGATTTGGTTTGATCTAGACTCTTTGTATATTTGCTTTTGGTGGATTAATAAAACTATATTTACATACTACTTTTATTTGCCATTAAATTTTATTTGTTTTGACAAGATATTTGGTAGTTAACTTTTTAAATTTAAAAAATAAGTGAAACAATTAAGATTCTAAAACACAATTGAGCATAAAAAATGTTACATGGAGGGCGATTTTTATCCATTTATATTTAAACATGTTTTAATTACAACTACAGGCTTCAGGTTTGAGCTATGGATTAAGAATGCAACTTCTTTAAACCTTATGAAAAGTATATTTTTCTTATCTTTGAGGTCCTACCCAACACGAACATGATTAGTCTCAGTGTAAATATATCTTACAAATACAATATGATGTATACTTCATAGTACAATCATATAAGCCCACAAAAGAAACAATATTCTTCATCAATCCTTCATGATTTGAAAGCTATAAGAGTTCAAGCATATCAAATATCATAGTTATTAATGTCATATAAGAGTTCAAGTATACTAGAGTATTTTTTTTTTGGAGAAAAATAAATCATTCAAAACTTTAGAGGGTCCAAGTGATATTTCAGAATAAACAGGGGGCTTTATAAAAAAAGCCTTTCTCATAAGACAACAATTTGACGAATTTTACACGCCACCAGACCTAGGGTTTCCCACCTTTGCAATTCTATCGAAATCCATTCATCTATCCATACATACATACTCCGTAATAAATTATATGCGCGATTGTTTCGCTGTAGAGAGAAACCATGAAAGTTAATCATCCAATTGAAGTGGCGAAGACTGTGTTGGAGGTGGCCGACGTGGCATGGACCGCCGTGGAGTGCTGTCACCACTACCACCACGACGGTCACAAGGAGGCGCCGTCGCCGCCGTCACTTCAATCGAACAAAGTAGGAGAAGATTTGGAGGCTTTGCGATCGGAAAACCAACGCCTAAGGCAACTGCTCGAACAAAATCTGAATATTCTACAGCCTATTTCGCAATCTCCTAAATTATTGCAGGATTGCCCATCCGATGTATGTACATTTATGATAATGATAATGATAGAAAATAAATGAAGGTTTTGTTGATAAGAAGAGCATAATTTAGACATTTGTTTAGTTTCATCCTAAAGGAAAAAAGGAAAAATGAAAATTAACTCGTTTAGTAAAATATTTGTTTTTTTTTTTCTTTCTAATTTGAGTTGCATTATCTTAATTGGACAATTTTCAGCTCCATGATAGGCTGATTTCTGCCGTTGATTCTGCGAACTTTTTGAAACAACTGGAATCTCTGCATCCAAATTCGGCCCCTGGTGCTGTTTGTAAATTTCCGTTCCAGGAGGCATCAGGTTGGGAATTTGAGATCTAAGTTTTGCTTCGTTTTTCTTTTTAACCAATTCTGGAATATTAACAGATTACCGTGGCTGGAATTATGTTCTTTAGCTTTTATGATTTTTGAAGCCATAATCTTAATTGTTAGATGTGGACATGGAAACAGCTGAAGTTCTGATTAAAATTGACAATGAAGAGCCAAGTTGGTGGGTCTGGGTAACTGATGATATGGTTCCAAGCAATGTTGAGGAAAGGAGCGGACTTGATAATGATAATTATGTGATTGTTAATGAGGAACAGGTTGTAGATGCAGTTGCGAACTTCATGGCTAGATGTGTTTTGGCCAACCCAAAAGCTCAGGTGATTCAAAAGATCTCCTTGATTTCCACCAGGGATTACTGGTCTATAGTAAAGTATTTCTTATTGTGTTGGTGTTTTGTTATTGCAGAACATGAGTCCCGAGCAGCTGCAGAAGTGTAAGTTTGCATTTTGGTGTTTCTTTTAAAGTGACTTAATTACTCCTCTAGAGTTTGTAATGCAACATAGATAATGTAGGGCTTGAGTATTTTTACCTAGTGGTGCCATTCACCTTTATGTACCAGTACCACATGAAAAAAACTATGGGGCCATTTAACACTTTTTCAAGACTCAACATGGATAGCTAGCTCCAACGCATTCAATAGTCCATCACCATATCCCAGCAATGTCAATGATTTGAGAGCAAGCAGCGCTTCACTAGATCTGCTCATCTGCTCTTGAAAATGATAGATTAGTCATGGTGAGTGTATGACCAGAAGCCAAATGGTGTAATGGCAGTTATTTGCCAGCACAGAGCAGCCCAGGGCATGAGGATATGGGAGTGCAGGGAGGGGGGGGGGGGGGGGGGGGGTTGGAGAAAAG